>NC_134266.1:266823284-266953509 GCF_031893055.1 Leptodactylus fuscus
AGTATGGACCTGTACATTTCAATGGACCCAGACACAAACGTTCTTTTAGTGGAAATTTTTTGCCAAACTGAAGAGCTGCAAATTATGGAGCAGATCCTATATCTATCCTATACGTGCCCTATACGTGCCCTATATCTATCCTATATGTGCCCTATATGTGTCCTATACGTGCCCTATATGTGTCCTATATCTATCCTATATGTGCCCTATATGTGTCCTATACGTGCCCTATATCTATCCTATATGTGCCCTATATGTGTCCTATATCTATCCTATATGTGTCCTATATCTATCCTATGGCTGTCTGCAGTTCTGACTCTGTCAATTCATTTATAATGTACAAGTCAGTGATAACCACTGTGCCATTTGTGTGCAGGAGACCTCTTAAGCCTGGTTCACATCTGCGTTCGGTATTCTGTTCGGGGAGTCCACATGGGGACCCCCTGAAAACAATACCGAACACATTGACAAGCAGTAAGCAATGAAAGCACACGTCCCCCTAAACTATAATGGGGTCTGTGTTTTCCACGCACTGTCCACGCAGAACAGAAAGTACTTCATGATCTACTTTCCTCTCCGCTTGACTCATGTGGACAATGCGTGGAAAGCACATGGACCCCATTATAGTCTATGGGCTCCGTGTGCTTTCATAAGCTCACCGCTTGTCAATGCATTCGGTATTCCATTTGGGGGGTCCCCACATGGCATAGACACTGGGGTTTTTTTGTAATGCCCATCCATGTGAATCCAACCATTAGGATGCAGAACTTAAAGTTCTATTAAATAATGTTTGCTTTGTATTAGAACAAATTTCTTTATTATAATTAAAATATAGTTTAAAGTGATATGTGTATTCAGTTACCGAATTGTGACGTTGGTACAGTATCTTAGAATTTAGGGTCCCACTCCAAAACTCGCCCAGGGCCCCAGATTTTGCCTAAAACCGGCCCTGCTAGTATGTAGGGCAGTCACTATACTGACTGAGCCACAAGCTCTAGTAGCTTCAATGGGAGGTATTGGAATATTCCTATATAATGTACAGTATGTATAGAGAGGGATATAGGTATATATATATATATATATATATATATATATATTGTATAAAGACGACCTTTCATGTCCTTTGGCACTTAGCGGTATTACATACCACTAGAAACTTGGCAGGGCGCTGAATTCAGCGTACCGTCGGTATGCAGCACTGCTTTTTTTTTTTCCAAGAAAACCCCTTTAGGCCAAGGCCCCATCTGGAGAAATTTGCAATTTCTGTGTAACCATTTCAGCACTTCAGACCCCAGGGTATAATAAAGAGGCCCAGGGTAGGGGATAAAACAGTACTACTCACCTCGCCTGGGCTCCTGCACTGGTCTTCAAGCCTCAGAGATGTCATGAATGACATCAGAGACCGCTAAAGCCTGTGATTGGGCCTCAGCGATCAATTGGGTCATGTCAGCGTCACCGTAACCCATGTGAGCCCAATCACACAGGCGATCCAATCTTATTTGACATCTCTGACACCGGAAGAAGCCTGAAGGCTAACACCAGAGCCCAGGGGAGGTGAGTAACACTGCTTGTAATTGGCAAAAACCCACTATGGAACACTATACAGTGTAGACGATAGGACATTATTCTTAAAGAGGTTTTTCAGGAATTTGAGTAGGTGTGTTGCAGTTAAAGGGAGGGGGCTCAGTCAAACTTGTTGCATGGGTCCACTTGCTGTCAGTACCCGATCCTGGATAGGTCTTCCATTACTGGTACTGCTTATGAATTGCAGCACTGTACAGTAGGTGTAATGGTTGTGCATGTAGCTCAACTCATTCCCTTGAATGGGACTGAGCTACAATCAGGCCATGTGACTGATGAACGTAACTTCAATAAGCCTGTGAAGCTAAGTGAATGGCAGGTGAGGATGCGGATACGTATCTGCTTTTTTAAATTTTTTTAGCCCTCCCCTACTGCCTGGGATTTGATCGTATGATCCCAGACATTCCCTTTAAGACCAGGGTAACTGTACATACGTCCATGCACATGGCCGATCGGTCTGTTCTAAACTTATTTTGTAGCCACTTTTGGATCTTACGACAACAACCACATCACTTCATGGCACAAAAAGTTTATTTAACGCATAAAATTATAGTAAAGCTCAAACTGTAATTTCACCAAATTTTGTGTATTCTCGTTATGGAGAGCGCGTTTATACTGTAAAAGTCATATAATAAAGCTGCGGGTGTGCTGGGGCGGAGTAGTACGAGTCTCCACCATGGCGCAGTAGATTTGGCCTCTTCTGCGGAGTATAATATACTACTATATACAGCTGCCATGTTGTGGGCAAAACGAAGCTTCTTACAGATACCGGTAGCATAAATTACACGTAGCACAAAGGGGGAGGAGTCATCGAACACCGTTGTGTTACGATAAACCCCAGCAAAAATTCTTCTTAAATATCGATCCTAATTTCGACGTCACAACAAGCAGCAATTGCAAATTCACAAAAAAATTTGGAAAAAAAAAAAAAAAAAAATTAAAAAAAATCGGAGCGCGGGGGGGGGGGGGGGGGGGGGGAAAGCACCTTTAATAAATTTCATCGAGTACCTTATCTAATCTGTCACAAAAAAAAAGGGGAGTTATCAGTATCGTAAAAGGCGCGGTAAAAAAAAAAAAAAAAAAAAAAAAAGGAGTAAAAAAAAAAGAAAAAAATGTGTGAAAATTTTTTCAAAATGGCAGAGGTGGGATTATACATTTTTCACAAGCCATTAGACACCCCAGAAATGTTACACAATTTACATCTAATCTGGGGCTCTAAATGAGGCGACTCATATTGCCGCATTTTTTAGGCAACGCCCTTTTTCTACACCGTTTTGGGTAGCCAAAAAAGTATGTATAATGTATAATAAATTTGGTGTACACCATACCGTACCACCGGTGTATTTTGTTCCGGAAATCTCACCTATTAGGCCTCATTTACCAGAGCAGGCCTCGTTGCCATGAGTAACCAATCAGAGCTCAGCTTTCATTTCAAAAGCTGCTCTGGAAAGACGAAAGCTGCACTGTGATTGGTTGTTACGGGAAACATGGCCAATTTTCATCTAAGCCAGTTTTGGCCTTGTAAGACGATTATAACAACGTTGTATAATTGACCAAAACAACTTTAAATTTACTTATAAATGTAATTTGGGTTTTTTTGGCAAAAAATATTGTTTTAAAGAAAAAAAAAAAATTAAGAATATGTTGAATTACAGCACGATTGTGTCGCCGAGAACCTTAAAACAGGTTTCGTAAGATACTTATTGAGTAAGATGTGTGTACAAAGACAGGGCCGGGCCGCCGAGGTATTAACACTTTCATTGCCTCAGCCACAGCTCAAACCAGCGATAGATATATCCCCGTCATCAAAATCCAAGATCTGCGGTAAGCGCAGATACCCCCGCTGTGCCCCCAAAGGTATCAAAACACTCCGCTGGAGGGAATGAAGGAGGCTTCGTCCAGCAAATAAGGTGTTAAGAGGAGGCACGCAATGTCGCCCAGAATGCCAGTCGCGGAGGTCGCTGGTTTACGTCTTCCAGAAGAAGGGGTTCTGTGCTAGACGCCGCTGAAAGTTCTCGTACCTGAAAGAGGAAAAATAAGGAGGGAGAATAAATCCTCAGATGAATGTCGTGTGTGTACAAGGGCATAAGGGTTCCTTATAAAGGCTAAATAACACCACTGATGACCAGAAGGGGGCGTCCCAGTCCTATTTTCCCCGCACTTTATAGACATTTACAGTCACTGTCCCATATAGGGCTCACAATCTACATTCCCCATCATTAAAACACAATTTTTTCTGCCTACCACATCGGAATAGCCTTAAAGGCTATTCTTGTCCTATCTTTCGTTGTCTTCTTCGCGCCGCCATTCCGTAAGAATCCTGTTTTTTTGTCGTATGTAAAAGAGTTCTCTCACAGCACTGGCGACGGGCCCCAACGCCGCCTCCATCTTCTTCAGGAACGTCCTCTTCCTGTGTCTTCATCCGGCGCAGGCTTTGAAACTTGTAGGCCTTGGGCAGAGCCTACTGCGCATGCCCACAGGCCACAAGAAAATGGCTGTTTACTTACTGTGTAAGCGGCCATTTTTCTTGCAGCCACGGTCATGCGTAGTTGGCTCTGTCCAAGGCCTATAAGTTTCAAAGCCTGCGCCGGATGAAGACACAGGAAGAGGACGTTCCTGAAGAAGATGGAGGCGGCGCTGGAGAGTTCTCTGGCAGCATTGGGGACGCCCCCAGTGCTGCGAGAGAACTCATTTGCATACCGGCAAAAACCGGGATTTCTACAGAACAACTCTCACTATGGAGGACCAGATATATTCACATATAAAGGACAGTAACAAATGCCAGCTTTGTCATTTATAGCACTGTGGTGTTCCTATGTGACAGAGGAGAGCCTTGGGACCCTATGAGCTCAAGGGCCCACAATTGACCACTACGTCTGAACCCCGTGTAGGTACACCTCAGAGGAGGAGAGGTCGCTGCCAAATACCTATAGCCTACATTTCCGGGCCCCTCTCCTCACCATTTGAGAACAACATTGGATGGTATGAAGACTTCTGTTGGGTTCGGGGTCATCTGAGCCTGGGTCACAGCAAACGACGAAGCAAAGTTAAAGAAGTTGTCCAGCATTTTCTGGGTGAACTGTACAAAAAAGAAAAAAAACAAACGATTGATTAGAAAGGAGAAAGATGGTCGTACTAAAAGTGGTCAGGGATCATAGCATAGCTGGTTACGTCCACATAAAGCCTTCGGTACGGCCTGACTCTGGGTTCACACTAGCGCCCGGAGTCCATTCTGAGCTTCTGCATGCAGAAGACGGAAAGATGTCAGACCGGGTCCGGCCGTGTGCGCCGAGGAGCGTTTTATGCTCTCCGCTGCAAAACCTTTTTTTTTTTTTAAACCAGACACAGAGTACTGCATGTCCGACTCTGTGTCCGATTTAAAAATGAATGGGTTTGAAAGAGTCCTGCAGCTTTCCGTCTCCTGCTCAGTTCTGTGCAGGAAACGGAAACCTGCAGAACGGAGACCGGGCGCAGATGTGAACGAACCCTTAGTTGTCCATTATGCACATATACAGTTTTGTAAGTTTTGCAAAATAATATTTTTAGTCTTTAGAGGGCGCTCTAGGTAAAGGTTGAAGTCACCACGTCCTTGCGAGTCATTAAAGATGTTACAACATGAAGAATAGCCTGTCCACATGGCCAAATAGGACACATGAATGACACTGAGGGGGAGGGGAGGAGAGTTATATTTTGGCAGACTTGATCTGTTTTAGGACGGGTTCACACCTGCGTCTGGTCTCCGCTTTCGGGTTTCCGTCTTCTGCTGAGAGAAAGCCGGACAGGAGACGGAAACAGGCAGTCAGTTTTCAAACCCATTTACTTGAATGGGTTTGCAAAGTGTGCGCCCATGAGCGTGTTCTGCTTCTCCGCGGCGAGACCGTTTTTTTTTTTTGTTTTGTTTTTTTTTTTTTTTTACCGGAGACAAAGTCAGACATGCAGGACTTTGTGTCCGGTTAAAAAAAAAAAACGGTCTCGCCGCGGAGAAGCAGAACACGCTCATGGGCGCACACTTTGCAAACCCATTCAAGTAAATGGGTTTGAAAACTGACTGCCTGTTTCCGTCTCCTGTCCGGTTTCTCTCGGCAGAAGACGGAAACCTAAAAGCGTAGACCGGGCGCAGGTGTGAACCCACCCTTAGAAATGTAAGGTTATGTTCGGTGATTAAAGTCCTGCATGGAGTACTTTTTCCTCCACCGTTTTTTTTTTTTTTTTTTTTTATAATGAAGGATAGTGGATGGCCCCCATTACAGTCATTGGGTCTGGCGGGCTCCATGTGTAACCGTTGCTTTAGCAGTCCACCACCTCTCTGTTTCCATTGGGGGACTCAACAACTGAGAGGCGATGCGAGTTTAGACCGAGGGAATCCATTGGCTATAATCAAAGTCACATCATTGGATATTTTTTGTTCGATTTTAGAAACCAGTATAGATGTGAATCTGACACAACATTTGCAGCAATGTAAATATCACGCTTGCTCTGGGGTGGCCATGGTAACACTCTCAAACTAACCTGAAGAAACTCAGACAAGCTTTAGGTGACTGTGTTCTTGGTAGTGGAGGAACACAAAGTAGTATATGAAAAAAGTTAATTAGCTGATGCTACCATGGTAACTCCAGAGCAAGCACAATATAGGTTGCCCTTGAATAGAATATTAATTACCTATCCTAAGAATAAGTCACCAATATTAACCCACTAGACATCCAACAACCATAACTCTCAATAGTTCATTGTTTACATGGCCCGTTTACAGCACAGCACCATGCAAGTGACTAGGCTGAGCTGCAATACCAAGCACAACCACTAGACAATGTGTGGCTCTGTGCTTTGTATTCAGTGAAGCCGCCGCTGCACCTATCTGAACGCTGATGTCTTTTTAAAGAGCTGATCATTAGGGGTCCTTGATGCGAGACCCCCCACCAATCTGATTGGTGATGCCCAATCATTAGGTAGGACATCAGGGCAAAACTGATATACGGTCCTAGCCAATTACACAAAGGACAACGGCGGCGTCTATGTGGTAGCCCTTTATCGTGTATTACAAGACAACACTTCCCATTCACACTAGTGCTCACAAATGTCCTCTACTGACCTGGGTGTACGAGTCCACCGTTGACACGGCCGCGTTGGCCACTGGAGTCTGCTGCGCCAACTGCTCCAACAGCTCGACCGAGATACCAATCTGCGCTACCGAAGGCGTCTGCGGTAAACTCATTGCTCCAAATGGGTGCTGCGTCCCTTCTCCTGCAAGAACCAAAAATTACAGTTTAATTTTAGCAGGATTATACCGTACAATGGTTCCATCTCTTATACTGTGGAGCATATAGTACTGTGTGGGGGCCACTATGAATCATATAATACTGTGTGGGGGCCACTGCTCTAAGGGGTCTTGAATCCCAGAGAGCTTAATCACTAATACAATACACTGCAATGCTAATGAATTGAAGTATAGTGTAAAATCCATTGAGTTCTTTTTAAAAAGCCTGAAATAGAATTATACTGATGACAAGTCTGGGAGCCTTCAATAGGCTACCGTCTGTCATAGTAATGGATCAGCACCCTTAGATCTCGTTCTGGGGGTGGGGGGTTGCAATCATAGTGGCACCAGCAAGTAGATACCTAAGTGGCAGTAGGGTTAATGTCTGTGATCAGTGCAGAATCGTGGGAATTTTTGCTGGGTCTCTACTATATTATCCAGCGGAGACCCGACGGCTATGGTGGCTGCCATGTTTAAAGATCCAACATCTGCCTTAATAGTATGGTCGGTGTTGAGAAAGGGTTAAACAGGGGCTCTTATTTTATTTAGGAGACTTTCTTCATATAATCATCCCTTTACCAATCTGAGACTGTTACTCTTTACAGCCATAGTGATCCACAGGAAAGATACAAGAACCGACCCCCCCCCCCCCTCACTTACAGATCACTTACCTTGACCCCTTTACACCTCACAGTGCCCATTTTGGAGGGGAGGAGGAGAAGCCGGAAACCTTTCCTCATGTTATAACCCTTTTGTGTCCATCCTGTCCAGGACATTTCTTTGTGGTTGGAGATGGTTTGGTCTCCTCAGTTGTGATACGTGCGTGCAGACATCAGAGACACGTATGATCTCTGCGCATGCACGTCTTCAAATTTTATTTTTAGGATCTGTTGGGTATCTCCGGTTCGGTTTGGGTTAAACGTCACCATAAACATGCGCCATTTACGAAACATTATAGTTTGATGCAAAATTCCACAAAGGTGCCTTAGATGATAAAGCGCCCGGTGGCGTCTTCACAATTTTTTTATCTTAGAATTCAGGTTTCAATGAAATTTGTCAAAATTCTAAAAACTGACCCAGCAGCAAAAGGGTTACAGAGGACATATTTTTTTGTGCGTGCACAGGACCAACTATGATCGATGAGACCTGTGGATACTTACCAGATTTCAAGCCGGAGATCTTAAATATGGCACTGGGTTTCTCATTGGTGATGAATCCGAGGAGCTGCCAGACGGGCACACCGCTGTGATCAGGGTACGAGATATACACCGAGCCCCCCATCCTCTCGGGGAAGGGGATTGTCCCCAGCATGAACACCACCACATGGTTGATGCTGTCGTAGTCAGGTAGGTTAAAGACAAACTTATCCTCTGCTATCTGCTGGGCATCTGTCTGCACCTATGGAGACAAGAAGAAACACTTAAAGGAGAACTCCCCGGACTGGTCAGTAGATGGCGCTAAGTCAGAAATTTGGCCCAAAAAATAAAAGTGATCAGAAATCCTGATTATTGGTGGGGAGGGGGCGGAGTCATGAGAGGGAGTTAGTCGGGATATCCCCGATCATAATTTGCAATGAAGGCAGCAAGGGAAGGGTTAAAATAAATCGGCATTTTACTTACCTGCAGCTCCCCTCAGTTCCTGCCGCCAACTTACCTTGCCCTGATGCTTCATGGTCTGTCACTGGTGTCCATTCAAGTTCATGCCAGGACCTCGTTGCACCCCACTTGACCAATTTAGTAGCATCACTCACCGATTCCTCATCAGCGACCACTGGGGCACCGGCCTGGCACGAGCCTGAACGGACACCGACAGTGAACAAGGACAGACATGATTTATTTAGGGTCACACGAGTTGTTCCAATTCCTGGACGAGCCCTTTAACGTGCACGGTATTGTCCTAACCCACCCTCAACAGCCAGGAGAAAAGGGATTGAGCATGTTTAAATTCGGCATGCCCAATACCCATACCCCCAATACTGATACTCTGTCCATCAGGGATATATATGCAAGGCCAGATAACCAGGCAAGCATGCATGTTAATGAGGACAATGAGGGGAGTAGCCGTCCTAAAGCCTAAGGCATCTCATGTGTACATTACATTATTCTCCAGGGAAGGCTTATTAGAATATACTTACTTTCCCCAGGACAAGCCACAGGTTTGCAAACTAGTTCCAACCCTGGATCGCGTGATCTGCACAACCACCTGCCGCCCCCTGGGTTAACAAGTAGAGATGGCCCCCATAGTACAGGTGACAGGAGGCAGAGTGACCAGTGCCAGGGGCTTATTCCAATCACGTCACGCAAAAACCAGTGGTTCGCTGCAAAAGAACCCAGGGGACAAGCATGGAAATCCTCTCTGGAGAACCCCTTGGAAAAAGGGGGCATTGCCCATCAGGTTACATAGGAGGGGTTACCCATTCTCTTAAAGGAGTCGCCGCTGTACCATGTGACGACATCATCAGGTCACTTCAAGGAGCTGATCCGATGGGCCCAAGTAAAGATGGGCAAACGTCACAAGATTCATTGCAGGCTGAACTTCTATGGCACGACCCAGAAGTCTTGGAATTTATGCAGCGGAGAGACCCCCGTCACCCACTAGGACTACCTTTGCACCCCCATATGCACCATTATTTTGACTGACAGCCCCCTCCCAGCTAAATAAATGCCCCCACTCTCCTATGTTATTTTGAAAAGCCCCCTCCCCAGCCATGGCTATCACTTCCATTACACAGCGTATTACCATGACCTATAGGTCACCAGTATTATTGCAGTAGAGGAGACATAACTATGCGCCCCCCTGCCTCTGGTAGCTGTGGCGCCTTGCATTTAGCCGGGTGCACTACTACTCTCAGCAGCTCCTGCCACTGTCAGGTTACATTGTCCCAGCACACAGCCGCCATGCGGGTCACGTGACTCACCAGCCTCCCCGCCACCAGGCAACCGAACATGTCTGCAGGCCGGCGCTTGTCCGCAGCCTCCCGGGGCTCTGTGTGTCCCAGCTCCGCACCTCCGGCCCCGCTCCCGTTCAGAAACTTCCAGAAAGCCTGTGATTAGGCGGCGTGAGAGCTCCCAAAAACAATACGTGCCCTGCGCCCCGCCCCTCCGACTCTCCTGACGCCATTTTGGAGACTGGCACACGGCTAGAGAAGCGCCTGTCTCCGCTTAGGGTATCAGCAGTGGACGCTGGGCGGTCACGTGACCCTGATTGAGTCCGCCATCTTAGAGAAGGGCAACATTAGCTGTCAAGTGACAAAACAAAAGAGAGTCCCAAGGTTTCTGCTTCTGGAGTGGCCAGAAAGTGATTGTAAGCTCTTTAGGATAGCAATAGGTCAAGTTTTTTTTATTTTACTATTTTCAGGCAAAATCCCGTATTCTTTCTAGAATTCTACACTTCTTCAAAAAACACCTTTGGAACGACAACAATTGGGATAATAGAGGTCCTAAGACCCCCAGAGAAGAAATGACAACTGTAAATGTGGACGGTTTTCTCCATTCAAGTCTATGGCGGTTACGGAAACAGGCCATGCACAGCTAGACGCAGTGACCTTGGCTCTGACCGGATTTTGACACGGAATCCACATTGAGTTGAATGGGAGCCGCTCGCTTCTTTTTTCCACTAGCTAGTAGCGTAAAAAAGAAGCGACTAGCCCTATTTTGCTGCAGATTCCGCGCCTGACTCAGTTATGGCTACTGCGGCGCGAGATTCCCTCTGGATTAGGCCCATTCTTCGGGCCTAATCCGGAGCAGAATGGCGATGCACTGCAGCCTCGCGGAAGTGTTCACGCGCAGAATGCAAATTCCGCTGGTTAGTGGAGACTTAGGCTATGGCTATATGGCGACTTTGGCTGCAACTTATGTTGTGTGATACGCATACCTCCCAACCATCCCGATTTCCACGGGACATTCACAATTTCGGTGACGTGTCCCGCGGTCCCAGTTGGAGGGAGGTATGTCCCGATTTACACTCAGATCTGCGTCTAGAGGACGCAGATCTGAGTTGAATACATACGTGACTAAAGCAAGGAGCTGTCACAGCTCAGCTCCTTGCTTTGCCGCTGCACTCCGGCTAGTGGCTGTGTAGGCTCGATTTGATGACGTTACATCGCACCTACAACTGTGTTAGCGAGACTGCGGAGAGAGAGGCGGGGAGCGAGGAAAAGGTGAGTTTAAGTGTTTTTGTGTGTAGACATTGAGGTGGAACATGAAACTGGGGGCAGATGAAGGAGGGGACGGCATGACACTGGGGACAGAGATGTGGGGACATGAATCTGGGGGCAGAGATGGGGGGACATGAATCTGGGGGCAGAGATGGGGGACATGAATCTGGGGGCAGAGATGGGGGGCATGAATCTGGGGGCAGATGAAGGAGAGGACGGCATGACACTGGGGCAGAGATGGGGGGGACATGATTCTGGGGGCAGAGATGGGGGACATGAAACTGGGGGCAGATGAAGGAGAGGACATGAATCTGGGGGCAGAGATGGGGGGACATGACACTGGGGGCAGAGATGGGGGGACATGAATCTGGGGGAGAGATAGAGGGGGACATATAATTTCCGGGTGACTGTAGGAGGATTATACTGTGTGCGGGCACATGGAAAATGAATGAGAATGGGTGGAGTCAACATAAAAGTGGGTGGAGCTAAATATCCCTCTTTCAGTTCTTCAAAAGTTGGGAGGTATGCATACACCGCCCTGTAACCCCTTCATAAATGTAAGCGAATGTGCATATTGTGACCCTGAGGACGCTTTGGCGGTGACTTCGTCACAAAAAAAAAAAATCCTCCACAGCTCAATCATTTTCTGACTAGACGTCGCAGTTGCTGCGCTCTATTCATTTACATTAGTGACGGAGTCACAGGATGAGATCTGATCTTTCGTCGTGTAGCAGCTAGTAACTCTATATATCGCAGAGCTCAGCTTCTCTCCCTTATCCTATAACCCTATATATCACACAGCTCAGCTTCTCTCCTCTATCCTATACCCCTATATATCACACAGCTCAGCTTCTCTCCATCCTATAACCCTATATATCACAGAGCTCAGCTTCTCTCCTATATCATATAACCCTATATATCACAGCTCAGCTTCTCTCCCCTATCCTATAACCCTATATATCACAGAGCTCAGCTTCTCTCCTCTATCCTATAACCCTATATATCGCAGAGCTCAGCTTCTCTCCCTTATCCTATAACCCTATATATCACACAGCTCAGCTTCTCTCCTCTATCCTATACCCCTATATATCACACAGCTCAGCTTCTCTCCATCCTATAACCCTATATATCACAGAGCTCAGCTTCTCTCCTATATCATATAACCCTATATATCACAGCTCAGCTTCTCTCCCCTATCCTATAACCCTATATATCACAGAGCTCAGCTTCTCTCCCCTATCTTATAACCCTATATATCACAGAGCTCAGCTTCTCTTCTCTATAATATAACCCTATATATCACAGAGCTCAGCTTCTCTCCTCTATCATATAACCCTATATATCAGAGCTCAGCTTCTCTCCCCTATCCTATACCCCTATATATCACAGCTCAGCTTCTCTCCCCTATCTTATAACCCTATATATCACAGAGCTCAGCTTCTCTCTTCTCTATAATATAACCCTATATATCACAGAGCTCAGCTTCTCTCCTCTATCATATAATCCTATATATCACAGAGCTCAGCTTCTCTCCTCTATCCTATAACCCTATATATCACAGAGCTCAGCTTCTCTCCTCTATCCTATAACCCTATATATCACAGAGCTCAGCTTCTCTCCTCTATCCTATAACCCTATATATCACAGAGCTCAGCTTCTCTCCTCTATCCTATAACCCTATATATCACAGAGCTCAGCTTCTCTCCTCTATCCTATAACCCTATATATCACAGAGCTCAGCTTCTCTCCTCTATCCTATAACCCTATATATCACAGAGCTCAGCTTCTCTCCTCTATCCTATAACCCTATATATCACAGAGCTCAGCTTCTCTCCTCTATCCTATAACCCTATATATCACAGAGCTCAGCTTCTCTCCTCTATCCTATAACCCTATATATCACAGAGCTCAGCTTCTCTCCTCTATCCTATAACCCTATACATCACACAGCTCCGCTTCTCTCCTCTATCATCAGAGTCACAAAACAGAAGAATCCGGTTTTCATTGTTAATTTGCTTTTATTGTTTTCCTCCATTACATGACGCATGGTGATATTTACTTTCAGTCTTTTGCGAGCAGTTTTTTTTCTCCTTTTTTTTTGGGATTGAGTCCATGTCGAACGTTTCGCAACCACCAGAACATGATATTCTTAAATTAACAACTACTTTAAAAGGTTACAAACAAGATATTTACAAACCGAGGAACATACGCGTTCCGTCTTCCCGACGAGTCCGTGTCTCACAATCATACAAACGGCATATACATCAGACAGTAAATACATTAAAATCCGTAAAAACATT
Source organism: Leptodactylus fuscus (assembly GCF_031893055.1). NCBI lineage: Eukaryota > Metazoa > Chordata > Amphibia > Anura > Leptodactylidae > Leptodactylus > Leptodactylus fuscus. The sequence continues at coordinate 266,836,576 of NC_134266.1, forward strand.
ACAGACGTTACAGAGAGCTGTACAAAAATAAATTTTTATTAAAAGCAGCTGAATTGTAGCAAGAGAACAGTACAGAGAAGGACAGGCTCACTAAACTCAGCTGACAAGCCTCCTACAAACACTAGTCGCCAGACAGAGCACATTACACCGCATTGGTCTTTCTTCAGAGGCGGCGGCGAGTTCACCGCAGCCTGTCCCAGCGCCAGATGGTGGCGTCGTCGCACACTGCTATGAGGATGCTGCTGTCTCTGCTGAAGCTGGTCTGTCGGATTGCGGTCACGCATTTGGGATGAGTGAGAGTTGTGCACCTGCAAAGAACACAGGAGTGTATGAATAAGGCTGATAGGTTGTGCGGTATGACTGGTTTTATCTGGTGGGTTTCTGCATTTGGGGGGGGGGGGGGGGATCTGTAGTCCTAGATAATGGGAGTAATGAGAAATACAGAATCCTCCTTGTCCTGCACCTGGTTTCTAGATCTCTTAACATTTAAAAGGATCCTATCATTAAGACTCAATTTTTTCTGCCTACCATGCAGGAATAGCCTTAAGAAAGGCTATTCTTCTCCTGCCTTTAGATGTCTTCTCCGCGCCGCCGTTCGGTATATAAACCGGTTCTCCTCGGTATGAAAATTAGTTCTCTCGCAGAACTGGGGGCATCCCCAATGCTGCGAGAGAACTCTCCAGCACCACCTCCATCTTCTTCAGGAACGGGTCTTCTTCCGGCGTTGGCTTCAAACCTCTAGGCCTTGGGCAGCCGACTGCGCATGCCCACAGGCAACAAGAAAATGGCCGCTTACAATACTGTGTAAGCGGCCATTTTCTTGTGGCCGGCGGGCATGCGCAGTCGGCTGTCCAAGGCCTAGAAGTTTGAAGCCAACGCCGGAAGACGACCCGTTCCTGAAGAAGATGGAGGTGGTGCTGGAGAGTTCTCTAGCAGCATTGGGGACACCCCAGTGCTCTTTGAGCGCTGAGGACCGCTGAGAGAGAACTCATTTGCATACCGACAATAAACAAGATTTCAGGCAAACGGCGGCGCGGAGAAGACATCCAAAGGCAGGAGAAGAATAGCCGACGCGCAAGTGAACTCATCCAGGCGTCAGAGGGCTGTATGGACATTACTGAGCATGTGCAGTACACTCTGTTCGGCAAAGATGCGAGCAGCGTACTGCGCATGCGCACAATTGCAGCCTTGGAAATATGGCTACCGGCCAGCATGCCCAGTCAGCTCTAACAGGGTCTCGCTGTCAGAGCCGACTGCGCAGGCGTCAGACATGATGAAGAAAGAAGACGACAGACAAGGGGAGGAGGCAGATGAAGAAGAAGGACGCCCCCATTGCTGCCGAGACCTCATTAGCATACCGGTAAGTACCGGTATTTCTAAGGAACGGCGCGACGGAAAACACATCTAAAGGTAGGAGACGAATAGCCTATCTTAAGGCTATTCCGACGTGGTAATTAGAAAAAAAGTTGCTTTAATGGTAGAATCCCTTTAAGGCTATTCCTGCGTGGTAGGCAGAAAAAAAATGAGTTTTAATCATAGGATCCCTTTAAATTCACAAGTTGTAAAGTGAAGAGGAATTTACGGTAGACTTCTGTCCCAAATTTCTCTCCAGTTTTCGGCCTCCAACTTTCAGTCGCAGCTTTTTGGCACGGATTAGTCTTGGATGAATGGGCCGAGTCTCTCTCGCAGCTTCTCCAACTGAATTGTCCAGATGGAGCAGGACGCTTATTTTTTCAGTGCCCTGCTTTGATCTCTGCCAATTATTAAGGATTGGAATTGGTGTAGCTTTAAAGGTAGAATTAGCCTCAAAAATCAGGGGAAAGAAAAAATAGCAATGTCCTGTGAACCTACCCTGCAGGTGTCTGACTACTTTCCAGGACCTTGGACATTGCTTGGAGATTTTTCTATCTGGAAATCTAATTCAAGATCTTCAGTAACAAATATCTAACCCCTCGTTCACATCTGTGTTTGTATTCCGTTCGGGGAAGTCCGCATGGGGACCCCCCCCCCAAATGGAATATCAAGCGGTGTGCCAGTGAAAGCACACGGACCCCATAGACTATAATGGGGTCCGTGTGCTGGCCGCGAGATGTGGGCAGGAAAGTACTTTCCAATCTTACTTTCCTGTCGGGTGTTCTTATCATATGTAAAGGTTTCCATCCCTCCCTGAAGTTTTACAGATATGGGATCACAAGGAGAGAACCTACTTGGCTTTGTGTGGATCCTCCACCTCCAGGTCCCAGACATACAACTTCCCGACTTGGTTTCCAAGTGCAAGCATCTGCAGAGAAACGGGATATTATGGTTAGCGTGGACGAGACGCAAATTCAGATCATTCTCTACACACAAATCATCCAGGCAAAAGATCTTGACAATCTATCCTAATGGTTCCCAGCCTTCTGATATTGATGACCGTCCAGGTCAATATTGTCTCCTATAAGGCCCCAACGACTAGTGACTTATACAGAAGCCTATGGGTATACCTTTTGCCAGAAGTCCATGGAGAATCTCATGTACCAGATATCGCACTGGCTGTAATCGAACCTCCCCAGGATAGTCACGTTGGATTCGCTCGGCTTGATTTTGTCAATGTCGTCCTCCATTTTGCCCGGTTTCCAGCACACTATGGCATTTTCACAGGACTGGAAGACAAAACCCATCATTAGAAATATTCTCCTATCACAGTCCTCTCTACGATAACATAACCGTGCACTGGGCCAGAGCTGACCCCAATGGCAGGTAATACAACGTAATATACAGTCTTTAGTTGTGCCGAACCCTTCCCTGGCCTGATAATACAGCCACACATACACACTCACCTTAGACAGGATCAAGTCTCCGAGCCACCGCACACAGTCCACGTAATTTCTGTGAATGTCTCTCGTGGAAAAGTCTGGGAAATGGATCTTTTGTGAAATAAATGGTCTGTGAAAAGAAGCAAATATATATTATGGCAAATGGGTCATCCTGTAAAACACATGGTAACAGTACAAAGAACTCACACTGGAAATACGAAGGGTAGGACTCTGTATTCTATGCTGTTCATCCCTGAGGTCTACAGGGGGCAGCGGTCAGTCCTAATGCAACCTCTTAGCCTTTGCAGTTATTATCAGAACCTCCCACGCTCGTATACAAGACTTCTCCTAAGCTGCACCACTTCTCTGGAATGCTCTACCCCGGACAATCACATTAACTCAACTTCTACGGCTTCAAGAGCAAACTAAGGACACATCTCTTAAGGCAGGCCGATCACATGTCCTAATGTAAACCCTTCTGCATTTAGGCTCCCTAAAACTAACCCTCCTCTGTTCACGCTCCCATTATCCCACAAGATATGATGGATAATCAGACTGTAACCTTGTATGTTCAGACACCTTAGATTTACACATAGGACACGGCTGGTGCCCGCTCATACAGCTTTGTTATATGTGGAATTAAAATCTTCGTCATAAAAATACCTGGACCGTTGTATAAGCAATGCTACCTCCGATGCCGCCCCTGCTACCTCGTGTCACCCCCTCTACCTCATAGATTGTAAGCTCTTGCGAGCAGGGCCCTCAGTCCCATTGTGTGAAGTGACTTTATTACTCTGTAATGTCTCAAGAGAGAAAGGTTATTGTTAGTGTAACAAAAAGTTGTACAATTTTCCAATATACTTTGTGTATCAATTACTCACAGTTCTCTAGATCTCTAACTGGTTCTCACTCATTTTGCTTATTTCCAATGGATAAAAATCAGTCTGTGGTCATTTGATGGACACCCAGGTGCAAAGCTCATTATAGTCAGAGCACGGTAATCAGACATCTGCTTAGTAACGAGTAGGGTTGAGCAATCGTGTTCGGAAAAGATCGGATTCCGATCGGCGATCGAGAAAATTTCACGATTGGAATTCTAAACACGATTGGTGATTATTTCCCACAATGCATTGCTACTGGCCAAGCATTGTGGGAAAAGCTAACAATGTTAGCCTTCACACTGAGTATACGCTCTGCTCATTCTGATTCTCAGTGTGAAGGCTCCACTGCGGTTCCATAGGAATGAATGGAAGCAGCCAGCACACAGCCTTAACCGCCTGCACGCCGGCTGCGTCCATTCATTCTAAAGGGAGACTAAACTAACATCTCTAGTAGTTACTTACCTGCAGAGATGGCTGGTCCGGTGCCCGGTGTTTTCGTTCTTCACATCGCTGCCCCCGCCTCCCAGGTTAGTGTTAAAGAGCTAGGAAGAAGGCGGGGCTTATGGCTTAGGAGAGTGTGGGCAGGTATAGGGTGGGGAGACGTGATGTCTCCCCTCCCAGTACCCACCCACACTCTCCTAACCCGCCCACACTCTCCTAACCTGGGAGGCAGGAGGCAGCGAGGCGAAGAAGAACGAGAACACCGGGCACCGGAGCAGCCATCTCTGCAGGTAAGTGGACACCAGGGGGGACAAAGTAGCCAGAGGATTTAAAAAAAAATCCTCTGGCTACATAGTGATTAAAAAAAGTCACTACACAGCGTGGATTCTAATAATTAAAGCGTTCAATTGTTAGATTCCATGCTATATAGTGAATAGGATTGTTTTTAAAATCTGATCTCCGATTAGTAAAAAAATCCCATTGACTTGCATTGGGATCGGAATTGGGATCGAGATCAGGTTCAAATAAAAAATGATCGGAAATCGGATTTCAAAATCGATCCTGAAAAGTCAAGATCGGCTCAACCCTAGTAATGAGCTGTGCACTTGTGTGTCCATCACATGACCCTGGACTGATTTTATCCACGATCAATAACCAGAATGAATGACAGCAAACAGAGATCTAGAAAGCCATGACGAACTGATACACAAAGTATATTGGAAAATTGTACAACTTTTATTACACAAACAATAACCTCTCTCTATATTGGTCTGAAAGTGGAAGACCCCTTTGACCCCACGATTTGTGAAGTGCTGCAGAATATGTTGGTGCAGTATAAATAAAATGTACCTTTATTATATTATTAGTTAGTGGGGCAATTTGGGACCTGGGTGCTGTTCCGCCTAAGGTGGACAATTTGGAACCGAGTTAGGTAAGTAATGAAGTACAGAGCCCTAATTGGTTATATAGCAGTGATACCTACAGCCCCATATACTGTTCCAGTAAAGGTAAAGTCGATTGTCTCCATCCCTGGTATTATAGAGCAGTAAAGAGGTTACTGTATACCTGATGATCTATGTTAGTAAAGTGTTAGGTCCTCGGTGATCCAAAACTGTGTAAGGCATAATATTGGTGGTATACATGGCCCAGGAGAAAATATATATATACATATATATATATATATATATATGGTTCAGTATATCCTGTTGTAGGTCAGTGAAGGAGTTAATGATGGCATACCTGGTGGTCCAAGGGAGTGAATGGGGGTAATAAGGGAATCCATGGGCAGTCAAATGAACAATTTTAAGATTGCAGGTGAAGGGCAGTGAAATGGTTAATGAGGCATACCGGGGGGACTACTTGTTAACCCCCTCTCCCAGTTTCCGGCGCTGTGTGGGCTGTAGGACTGCAGCTCAATCCCTTTCATTTCAATAGGACTGACCTACAAACAGGCCATAGGACTGATGAAAGCAACAGCACAAACCAATGAAGCACAACAGGCAAACAAGTGAGGGGTCTAATGTCTGCCAATCTAATATAGATGACCCAGCCTAAGGATAGGCTGTCAATATTAAAATTTAAGAAACCCCCTTTAAAAGTGACCTTTCCTGTCCTCTAAGATTGGAAGTGTTCGATACCGGCGCAAATCTGGCAGTGCATTGAGTTAGTGGCTGCTATACAGGGGTCATCCGAAACTCCCACAGGGGTCAGTTGTTTATAAAGGAAGCCAACTTTACCTATCCGTATATATTTGGCATGTGGGAGGTAACAGGCAGTCACCCACCGGGTGCATTATTCCCTTTAATAAGCCCCTGAACAATCACGCAATTGGAAGACTGACCTGCTGATGTAAGTCTATGGGAGTGTCACATCCAAAGCTCTCATAGACAGATGGAAAAAGCTATTGGCGGCTGATGTGTGAATTGGCAGGTCAGTCTGCTGATCACATGACCAACTAAGGACCTGCAAGTGAACCGCGCACCCAGTGAGTGAGAACATCACACCCTTTACTTTAGTCTGCCCTGCACTACTGGGCTAAGAGTAAGTTCACATGGGGTTGTTTGGTCCCGAACCTGAGGCGGAGGCCGCCTCAGGTTCCAGACCAAAATACGGGTAGCCGTGACTGGGTGCTGATGCAGTCGCACACTCCGCTCCGGATTAGGCCCAAATGAATGGGCCTAGTCGGGAGGAGGGAGTGTCTTCAGGCCAATGTCACGAGGCGACTCCACCTGATGAATGAGAACCTCGCTTCTTTTTACCGGGAGCCTGAACAAACTGCTCCCAGAAAAAAGAACCGACCGGCTCCCATTGATTTCAAAGAGAGCCGTCTCTTTGGTCAGGATTTTGAGGCGGATACGTCTCACGGCCCCCGATACCCCGTGTGAACTTACCCTAAGAAGTAAACCATATTGCCAGAGAGAGGCTTTAAAACGCTCAGATGCCCAAAAGGGACAACATATAAACTTGGCCTCAATGGTAAGTGTGACATGGCGGCGGTATCCGTATGTCCTGCGCGGTTACCTGTTTGTTTTATTGGGATTATATTCGTAGGATTCTCTGATGGCGACTTTCATTCTTTTGGAGTTCAGTCTCCACAGTTTGAGGGAATGATCCATCCCGCAGGACATTATCTTCTCCCCTAGAAGATCATAATCCTAAAAGGAGCAGAAAATAACGACAGGTCGTGACATGAGCAACTGCAGACATCAAACGGCGCCAATAGATACCCCAAAAAATATATAACTAGAAAACACACGTCTAGCTTGTTATATACCGGCCCTGCACTACTCACCCAATCCTCTCATCGAATGTGAAATACATGTGACAGCAGTGAGACCCCCGCCATAGATAAAAGCTATTTCCCTGTGGTCACGTGCAGCAGGAAAATCCCCAAGACCAGACCGTGGCCTGGGCCACAAAACTAAACGATCCTGGACCACCCCTATAAGGATCTCACTTCTATGCATAGATATGATCACATGAAATTGCAGGTTCAAAGCCTTCAAGCTGCACTACTGAAAGTTGATGATAGGAAATCAAAAGGTAGCCTACAGCCTCTCTCAGTAGTGCAGCCTCTCTCAGTAGTGCAGCCTCAGGCTTTGGATCTGCAGCTGCCAGGGATCCTATCTCAGTAGTGCAGCCTCAGGCTTTGCATCTGCAGCATCCTATCTCAGTAGTGCAGCCTCAGGCTTTGCATCTGCAGCATCCTATCTCAGTAGTGCAGCCTCAGGCTTTGGATCTGCAGCTGCCAGGGATCCTATCTCAGTAGTGCAGCTGCCAGGGATCCTATCTCAGTAGCGCAGCCTCAGGCTTTGCATCTGCAGCATCCAGGGATCCTATCTCAGTAGTGCAGCCTCAGGCTTTGCATCTGCAGCTGCCAGGGATCCTATATGTATTGGAATAAGCAGTTCATAAAAAGTAATGTCTTACCGCACTCAGCACTTCATCTCTGTGACCTTCCACCCCACCGAATATCGCCACAAGCGTATCCGTCTGTATATTCCACAGCCTCAGTGCATGGTCTGCAGAAAGAACGGCGTGATGAGGATAAAACAACCAATGCAGCACCGGCCAGGATCACATGGCTTTCATTTTCTTCCCCACCTATCCATGTGGCCGTCTCTGGCTCAACACTAAACACTATTGTTCTGGTCACCTCTATAGGATACGGTGACACAGTCCATGGCAATGATAGGCCTGGCATAGTATAGGATTTAACCCCTTAAGGACCGGGCCATTTTTTGGTTTCGCATTTTCATTTTCCCTCCTCACATTTCAAGAGCCATAACTTTTTCATTTTTCAGTTCACAGAGTCGCATGATGGCTTATTGTTTGCGGGACAAATTGTACTTTGTAATGGCGCCGCTCAATAGGCTGTGCAATGTACTGGGAAGCTGGAAAAAAATTCAAAATGAGGTACAATTGGAGAAAAAATGCATTTGCGCCATTTTCATATGGGTTTAATTTTTTACAGCGTTCACTGTTTGGTATAAATGACATGTTACCTGTGTTCTACGTGTCAGTACAAACACAGTGATACCAAATTTATAGAGTATTTGTAATGTTTGCAAAATAGAAAAAAAAAAATTTGTGTAGTCATGTTCTGACACCTGTAACTTTTTCATATTTACATGTATGGAGCTGGGTGAGGAGTCTTTTTATGCGGGACAAGATGACGTTTCTATTGATACCATTTGGGGAAAGATCTGATGGTTTGATCACTTTTTATTCAATTTTTTATAGAAGGCAAAGTGCTGAAAAAAACGCTATTTGGCTATTTTCATTTTTTTGGCCGCTACACCGTTCGCAGTACGGGATAAATGTTTTATTATTTTAATAGTTCGGGCATTTTGGAGCGCGGGAATACCTAATAGGTTTATGTTTAATGTTCTTTATTTTTAAATCCTCTATTATCAGAACCTCCCACGCTCATATACAAGACTTCCCCCGAGCTGCACCACTTCTCTGGAATGCTCTACCCCGGACAATAAGATTAACTCCCAACTTCTACAGTTTCAAACGCAAACTAAAGACACATGAAGAGATCAACGGAAAAATGGCCTAAGTCCACATTTTGTCATATTTCAAATTATTACCTAGAAAGCTTCTTTGTACCTCGTTCTATGCATTGGGTTTACAAGGTACCTAGGATTAATGACCTAAGTCCATATATTTCAATGCAGAAGAATTTACATTCAATGGAATAATGGCCTAAGTCCAATACAAACTTACTTCACTCTCGTTGGTCATTTTTTCATTGAAATCGTGACTTCTGGTCTGTTGTTTATATTAGTGTAAAAACTTTGTCTTATTGTTTAATAATAAATAATAGTAATAATTATTAATAATAAATAGTAGTAATTAATAATATTAAATAAATAATATATATATATTTATACATGAAGCTGCAATTTTTTTAATAAATAATACAATTTATGATTAGGATTAACGGTGTTCATTAGCTGATTACATTGGATAGATATATTCCACAATAATGCCCGTTTGCTTTAGGCTAAAACTTTAAATTTCGTTTTTCTCACAATATTGATTTTTGGACTTAGGCCATTTTTCCGTTGAGCTCTTCACATCTTTTCAGACAAGCCTTATCACAATTCCTAATGCTAACCCTTCCGTTCTTGATGCCTTTTCAGCCTAACATAGTTGTCCATGCTCTATCCACATGTTAAAGGACACTACTAGTGACGGCTCACAAAGTTTTGTTTGTGTAATGGCTGCAACCTTTATTACAAAATTGTCTGAACACTGTATAAGCAATGCCGCCCCTCCTACCTCTTGTGTCACCCCCCTCTACCTCATAGATTGTAAGCTCTTGTGAGCAGGGCCCTCAGTCCCATTGTGTGAAATGACGTTCTTTGTTATGTATGTCTGTATCTGAACCCTATAAATTGTACAGCGCTGCGGAATATGTTGGCACTATATAAATAAAATGTATTATTGTTATTATTATATATGATCTAGGAAAAGGGGGGTGATTTAAACTTTTATATTTTTTAAATTTTTTAATACTTTTAAAAACTTTTTTTTTCTTCTTTTACATTTATGATCAGACCCCTTAGGTACCTTGAAACCTAGGGGGTCTGATCGCTCATACTATTCACTGCAATACTACAGTATGGCAGTGAATAGCAAAATCACAGCAGTTCTATTAGAGGCTGCCTCTGGCATCGTGCAATAGAACCAATGCTATGACAAGCCTGGAAGCCTTCAATAGGCTTCCAGCTGTCATAGCCACCGATCGCTGTCCTCTGGTGACGATCAGGAGGGCGGCGATCGGCGGAAAATGGCGACGCCCGTGCCGCCTGCACTGTTTACACAGTTTGTAAAGGGTTAACAGCAGCGATCGGCTCGGGCACCGACCGCTGCTGTTAGTGGCAGGTCCTGGCTGTATTATACAGCCGGCATCTGCCCTGTATGGAGAGAGCTCAGCTCGTGGACTCGCTCCATACATCCCCATATGACCCATGCAGCAATAGTATATCATGGCTCGCTAAGGAATTGTCCAGTTCAGAAAGTGCATGCTATTTATCTGCACCCCCCCCCCCCATTGATCAGGGGAACCGCTACCCCATGCCACAAGAGCGCAGCCAGCAGTTTGGATTGAATAGTGGTCACACATGGGTTGCTAGAGCATTCCCATTTGATGGTCAGATCCCCACAATCATCGAGCATAACTATGTTTGGTGACATAACCCCTTCAAGCAACATTGACTGCTCTATTCATACAGGAAAACCAGGATCACAGTCTCTGGATTGGTGCGGGTCACAGAAGTCAATCACCCACCGATCAGAACGCTGTGTGCTATGGATCAGGACTTAGCTTTGTCCAGCCCCTTTAAGGTACAAGCTATAGCAAGTCTTTCATCCAAGGTTATGACTGTTCTTATCTCTTCACTAGCGCCCTCTGCAGATTGTCAAGAAATCCTAAACCTCTTGTCAGGTCTGGGTGACTTTTCTCTTTATTACCTACCTTTGCTGACAGATAACAGTAGGTTGGGATCACGCGGATGAAATTTGAGTTCATTGATTGCATTGCCGTGGCCGACGTAGTGCTGCGGAGGGAAAAACATCACGTCCGTATAGTATTAGTGTCTACATGTGGGTCAAATAAGCAAAGTCATAGAATGAGCAGGATGATGTGATGCCGGCTTTGCCAACACCGGAAGCATATGACTGACCGCCTACCTTGATACACTGCATAGTGATGGGGTTAATAATCCGGATGATTCCTCGAGAGCCGGCCACTGCCAGGAGCGGGTGACTTGTGTTGCTGTCGTACGTCCATGCACAGGTGTAAAAGTTCTCATCTGCCTAATTCTTAAAGTTAAGGTGGGAAACTTCCAAAGAGATGACATGAAGAATTACATGCGCGCGAAACACGAAAGCGCCAACATCTGACCAATGCCCAACCTACTTGTTTATCCCTCCAAAAACCAAGTCCTCAAACATGCACATGCAAAAATGTTATCAGCTACATGGGGCTTGTCGTAAAGCATTCACATGATGCAGGAATTCTCAGTTACCGTATTTTTCGGACTATAAGACGCACCTAGGTTTTAGAGGAGGAAAATAGGGGAAAAAAATTTTGAAGCAAAAAATGGTAAAATATTTAATATATGGGAGTTGTAGTTTTGCAACAGCTGCAAGGCCACATTGACAGGTGACCCTGCAGCTGTACGGGGACGCATAGAGTGTTTTTTTTGTGGGGCCAGCTGTACTTTTTAGTTATACCATTTCGGGGAATATTTATTGCTTAGATCACCTTGTATTGAAAAAAAACCCGGTGGTTTATGATAGATATAGATATAGATATAGATATATATATATATATATATATATATATATATATATATATATATATATATATATGTGTGTGTATATGTATATATTTATTTATTTTTTCTAGGGACAGGAGGTGATTTAGAACTTTTATTTATATTTTTAAAGCTTTTTTTTTTTTTTTACTATTTTATTCTCCCCCGGGGGCTTGAACCTGCGGTCACTTGATTGCAAGTCCCATAGACGGCAATACAACTGTATTGCCGTCTATGGGACATTCTGTCTATTAGTATTACGGCTGGTCACAGACCCAGCCGCAATACTAATATATAGCAGTGACAGGCCTGGGAGCCTCATTAGGCTCCCGGCTGTCACCCGAACAGGTCGACTCCTGCGATATCGCCACGCAGGAGCCGGCCTGCAACTTCACAGGTACGGGGCCGAGAAGGGGAGAAGGGGCCGCCGATACTGACCCGGCATCCGCTGTACTAGAGAGGCGGATGCCGGGGAGGGATAGACGCTGGCACAGGTGCCGGGGCCTGAGACATCACTGTGCTCCTCTGCCCTGCATGAAGCCAGCGGCGGGGGGGGACGGAGAAGCGGATTAGCAGCATCACTCCTCCCGCTGCTGGCTTCATGCAGGGCAGAGGAGCACAGTGATGTCTCAAGCCCCGGCATCTATCCCTTGCCGGCATCCGTCTCTCTAGTACAGCGGATGCCAGGCGCCACATTCGGACTATAAGACGCACCCTTCTTTTCCCCCCAAATTTGGGGGGAAAAAAGTGCGTCTTATAGTCCGAAAAATACGGTATACTTATTTGGAGGTACAATGGTTGCAAAAGCTTTTATTAAAAAACCAAAGAGAGGAGTGACTTCAAAAGGAAACCTTTATACTTTTTTACTAAATCCACTCCTAGCTTAAGCCCTATGCAAACCTATACGCATTAAAAAACAGTTACCTGGGAAACTCGCGGACCCCATAGACTAGAACAGGGTCCGTGTGGTTTCCGCACGAAACATGCAGAAAGAAAACTCTCCGATTGTTCGCGCAGAAACCACACGGACCCCATTATAGTCTATGGAGTCCACGGGTTTCCTTTAGGTAACTGCTTTTTAATATGTATAGGTTTGTGTTCGGGGGTCCCCAAGGAGACTCCCCAAACATAAATGTGACCTGGGCCTCAGTCTAAAAGGGGTTTTCCAGGATAAAGTAATGGGTTTATATATATATATTTTTTTTTTTTGGCCCAAATTGATTTTTCATACTGATGACTAGAGATGAGCGAACACTTTTCGGGTCAGCCGATCTGAACAGCACGCACCCATAGAAATGAATGGAAGCACCTGTGACGCCGGCCGGCCACCGGCAAAGTCAGCATCACAGGTGCTTCCATTCATTTCTATGGGAGCGTGCTGTTCGGATCGGCTGATCGGAACAGTGTTCGCTCATCTCTACTGATGACCTATTCACTGTGAGGGGGGTTCTGCAACCCAGACCCTGTACAGATCAGCTTCTGGGCGTCAGAAGCTGCTAGTGGATGGGCACTTGAATAGGAACAGTGGACGGGATTGCTATCACTTCAATAGGAGTGGTGTGTAACCATCCAGTAGCAGATTCCAGCATCTGTAAGCTACTAGAACGGTGGCAGACCCTGACAGACCACATATTAATACATAGTATGAAAAATCCATTTGGGGCTGGAATTTATTTTTTTTATGTAGATAGTGAGCCCCATATAGAGATCACAACGTACTTTTTTTTTCCCTATCAGTATGTCTTTGTAGAATGGGAGGAAATCCACGCAAACACGGGGAGAACATATAAACTTCTTGCAGATGTTGCTCCTGGTGGGATCCGAACTCAGGACTCCAGCGCTGCAAGGCTGCAGTGCTAATCACTGAGCCACCGTATTGTGTCTGGGGCTGGAAAATTTCTTTAAAAACTCACAACGGGATGGTAAAATATATTATCATGGTTAGCCAGAGATGAAAGTACACAGGTGCCGGTGACCACTGCAGCCAATCACTGGTCTCGCTGGTCACATGTCAGATATCGGTGATGTCACTGCTGATAGGTCACCAGTACCAAACATGTGACCAGTGAGGCCAATGATCAGCCACAGTGATGGCCGAAGCCTGAGAAGCCTAGGGAGGGAAAAAGGGACGCTGCTCATTTATCAGGGGTTATGGAAACAACTGCAGCTCATCATAAAGCCCTAAGAACTGGATCTATGTGCAGGATACATCGGCGTCCACGTATGACTGCAGCAATCTGACTTCTCCTTGTGAGTGACATTCATACAGCGTGACCTGCAAGAGAAGGAAGACTGTGAGACACAAGCAGAACATTTAGAAGTCACGGCACGTCATCGGGATAAAAACCAACTACGACCGACGACGCACATACCCATCATGTCCGCCTCTGCTTACCCTGTTACTGCCCACAGTAGCAAACACCAAGGGATCGCCCTCCTTACTGTGCCAGTTAAATTGCACCCCAAACAGCGGCTGGTTGTGATCTTCCTGCAAGACACAAAGACAAACGTTCCTCAAACTTTTACTCTTAAGATGTAACAAGGCTTGCAGCACTATACACTATGAGGCAAAAGGTATACGGACCGTAACCTATGACCAGCACACTTATATGGACTGTAAAGGTCAGGGGTCGATATGGAGATCCATCACTACTACTACTTATATATTGATGACTTATTCTTAAAGGGGTCATCCATAAATCTCAGACACTCTGGAGAAGGCCGGGTAAGGGGAAAAATATAAAATGATACTGACCTGTCCCCAGGGCTCCGTAGCCTGCCACTGCTCTCTGTGCTTGACGCACGACCGCTGAGACCAATCACAGGTCAAGAAACCGGTGATGTCACTTTCGTATGTCACCGGTTTGGTCTCAGTGGTCACATGCAGCGAGGACTTCCACCGGTGCATGCAGCGGACAACTGAGTGCCGGGGTCACGTGTATCTTCCCATTCAAGTGAATGAACCTGAGCTGCAATACCAAGTGCAGCCACTATGATAAGTATGGCACTTTGCTTAATATTCATTGAAGAGCTCCGATTCTCATTGAACCCTTCAATCAGCTGGTCTGAGGGGGTTCTGGAAGTTAGACCTCCACCAATCCTATATTTATGACCTGTCCTGAATCAACATAGAAGCCCTGGGAAACCCTCTTAACCCCTTCCCGCCGATGGCATTTTTTGATTTTCGTTTTTCGTTTTTGACTCCCCTCCTTCTAAACCCCATAACTTTTTTATTTCTCCGCTCCCAGAGTCATATGAGGTCTTAATTTTTGCGGGACAATTTTTTCTTCATGATGCCACCATTAATTATTCTATATAATGTACTGGGAAGCAGGAAAAAAATTCAGAATGGGGTGGATTTGAAGAAAAAATGCATTTCTGCGACTTTCTTACGGGCTTTGGTTTTACGGTGTTCACTGTGCAGCCAAAATGACATGTCCCCTGTATTCTGTGTTTCGGTACGGTTCCAGGGATACCAAATTTATATGGTTTTATTTACATTTTGACCCCTAAAAAAAATTCCAAAACGGTGTTAAAAAATTTTTTTTCTAAAAGTCGCCATATTCCGACGGCCGTAACTTTTTTATACATAGGTGTACAGGGATGCATAGGGCGTCTTTTTTTGCGGGGCCGGGTGTACTTTTTAGTTCTACCATTTTCGGGAAATGTTATTGCTTTGATCACTTTTTATTCAAATTTTTATCAGAATTAAAACAGTGAAAAAACGGCGGTTTGGCACTTTTGACTATTTTTCCTGCTACAGCGTTTACCGAACAGGAAAAATATTTGTATAGATTTGTAGAGCGGGCGATTTCGGACGCGGGGATACCTAACATGTATATGTTTCACAGTTTTTAACTACTTTTATATTTGTTCTAGGGAAAGGGGGGTGATTTGAACTTTTAATACTTTTTATATTTTTTTTATATATTTTTTTTACTTTTTTTTTTTTTTTTTTTTTGCATTTATTAGACCCCCTAGGGGTGTTGAACCCCAGGGGGTCTGATCACTAATGCAATGCATTACAATGCTAATGCATTGCAATGCATTGCAAAAAATCATCATCTCTTTTGCAGATGTATACACCAGCCTGCAAAAGAGAGAATTTGCAGACTGGCTGGGAGCCCTTAACAAGGCTCCCGGCTGTCATGGCAACGGGGGGTCGGCCCTGGAGCATGCTCCAGGAGCCGGCGATCCCTGCCAAAATGGCGGCGCCCATGCGCCGCCGGGAAGATGGCGCCTCCGGCGCCTTTGACAGCAGCGCCGGAGGCATTAGAGCCGGTTGTCTACTGCTTAAAGCAGTAGACACCCGGCGGCTATGACGGCCGCCCGGCTCCCGGGCGGTCGCCATAGTTACAGACCCGACACGCGCCGTACTATTACGGCGCATGTCGGGAAGGGGTTAAAGGGGCAGGATATAGACAATGTTCAGTAACTTACCTTTAAGCTGTTCACACATTTGAATGAGTATTTACACTTCTTCGATCTCCATTTTCCTTTGCCCCAGCTCTTCCTGCCCGGGGCGTTTGCAGTATTTGTGGGGGTATCTGGCCGTTCTGTGTTAGTGCCGCTCTCTATACTGACCGTGTCATCCTGCAAACAGACAAAAGGATCAAAATACGGCGTCCAGAAACTGCAGGTATCTAATGGTGATACATTCTCAGCATAGTATCCCCCCAGTAGAGCTCTCACATCCAATATCCCCTATAAGCGGAGCAGGGCTATATTCTATAATCCTGCAGTGCGCCCCTGTAAGGTTGTGGTGACACCTACACAAATAGGTTTTTATGATATCGATGACCTGACCTATAGATAGGTCACTATGATCAGATCTGTAGTGGGTATGACAGTACTAAGATAAGATAAGATAATCCTTTAATACTAAGAAAGGAACAAGAAACAGACAGCGCTGCTCGTTGTAGGGGCTGAATGGAGTCACTGCAGCTTAGGCCCCACTCAAAAGAATGCAAGATGAGCTGCAGTACCTGGTCTGGCCACTGCACACAGAACGGCGCTGTCTGCTTCCTGCTCCATTACCTGCATTTCAGCTGATCAGTGGTGGTGTCAGACCCTCCCCCCTTACCGAACTGGTATTCATGACCACTCCTAGGTGATCAATACTTTTAACCCAGAAAACCCCATTAAGGACCCTAGGGCTGAATTGTCTACAGTATGGGGTTACTTCAACATGGCCTAACAGTAGCCACTGAATATAGTTCTACACAAGCTCATGTAACTGTATATAGTGACATCAATATATTACAGCCCCAGAAACCGAAGGCGAGCGCTCAGAAACTCCCGAAATTAAAAGGCCAAGTAAACCATTGCAACGAATACCGTACATATAAAAAAAAAAAAAAAAACGGAGACGCTCTGCAATAGTCCTAATGGCAACGTCCTACGGGGTAGATAGAAATAACCAGAATACTTCCTTAAACACCCACAAGTATGACTAGTTCTTCACGTCCTCCTACAGCTTTGACGACACAACTATAAAAAGGTTAAGTCCCGCAGACATATAAATTCTTCCCGTCCTCCGTGGCAAGGCTTGTCCCTACACTCAGTATACGGCTGACTGCAGCCTATGTATACAGCGCGGACACAGACACGGCGGTTTATATAGTGAGGTCCTGGAGGTGACAGCAGGAACAAAGCCAATGACTCGGGATATCAGTAATAAATCATCTCAAAGCGAACCAAACCCCCTCCGCAGTACTACGGTGCAGGCTCACACCATGTACAACACACCACCGTGAAGGTGCATTGTATAGATATCATCACTTTAGGGCGAGCGGAGGTCTGATTCCCAGGACTCCCAACATCTGCAGTGCTGGCTCCACTTCTACAGGTCACATTTTTTCCAGAACTATAGATATAGTCCTCATTTTCTGACAAGCAGATTGTTAGGCCAAACATAGGCAGCCCTGGGGAGCCACAGAGAGGCATCAGACCCATGCAATCTATTTTACTGGGGCTCTGATGGCTCCACAGTCCCTTACCTCAAAAACCCCTTAGATGCTGCAGTTGAGGTAGACAGCGGCATCTAAGGGATGAAACACCCAGAATCAGCAATTTGCCGATCCCAGGTATTAGGAGCTGGCACCCTGCTGTGAGTGTGTAGAAGACCCTGCATCAGTCTGCGGCTGACTTATACTAGGCGCACACTGGCGTCCGAGTCTCCGTAGAAGAATCCGTCCAAGATTCCGGTTAAAGTCGTCGGAGAGAAAAGTCCTGTAAGGTAGCCACGTTTCAATATGTAATATCTGGGGCAGCTATGGCCGGGGCTTCACTGCGATGCGTCCAACAGTGCGGTATTGTCTATGGTCCTCTCAATCATTATCACCAACCTAAGGTCTCAGGCACGTCCTGGTACGGCAGACGTCTTATGGTTGGACAATTTCTGGACATATTTAGAGAAAATTGTCATCACACTAACAAATACCAATTTCACCTACGGGAATCGCCAAAGAGAACAAAAATCCCATCCACACAAAAAAACTCCACATCGGTACAGATCTCCTCGACTATCAAACAGCAAACCCCAAATCATGTGGTCAGATGGCGGAATCATAAACTAAGATATTTGTAAATTAAAGAGGGTTGGAAACTGATGTTTTGGGATTGTTTGAGAGGATAGCAGCTTTCAGGTACAACCGGCGGCCTCTGGACTAAGTACCAAGCACAGTGCTGTTTCTTTGGTATGCAAATGAGTTCTCTCGCAGCACTGGGGGCAGTCCTCAGCGCTCAAACAGTACTGGGGATGTCCCCAATGCTCTGAGAGAACTCTCCAGCGCTGCCTCCATCTTCTTCTGCAACAGCCTCTCCCTGCGTCTTCTTCCGTCCTGGGTTTCAATCTTCTAGGCCTCGTGTAGAGCCAACTGCGCATGCCCGGGCCACAAGAAAATGGCCACTTACACCAGCTTACTGTGTAAGCGGACATTTTCTTGTGGCCCGGGCATGCGAAGTCGGCTCTGCCTGAGCCCATGATGATTGAAACCCAGGACGGAAGAAGACACAGGGAGAGAGGATGTTCCAGACAAAGATGGAGGCGACGCTGGAGAGTTCTCTCGCAGCATTGGGGACGCTCCCAGTACCGATTGAGTGTTGGGGACCGCCCCCAGTGCTGCGAGAGAACTCATTTGCATACCGAAGAAAACCCAAATTTCTACCGAATGGTGGCGCGGAGAAGACATCTAAAGGTAGAAGAAGAATAGACTTTCTTAAGGCTATTCCAAAGTGTTAGTCAGAAGAAAATGAAGACACCCAATGATAGGATCCCTTTAAATAGGACTGAGCTGCAAACAGGACCACGGACATCACACGGCCTGTGAAACAGAAGTGGTGCTCATCCAAACAGTGCTACTGCTTTGAGCTGATAATATATAATATAATAATACATTTTATTTATATAGCGCCAACATATTCCGCAGCGCTGTACAATTTATAGGGTTCAGATACAGACATACATAACAAAGAACGTCATTTCACACAATGGGACTGAGGGCCCTGCTCAAAAGAGCTTACAATCTATGAGGTAGAGGGGGTGACACAAGAGGTAGCAGGGGCGGCATTGCTTATACAGTGTGCAGACAATTTTGTGCATTAGGAATTGTGATAGGTTTGTCTGAAAAGATGTGTCTTTAGTTTGCGTTTGAAACTGTAGAAGTTGGGAGTTAATCTGATTGTCCGGGGTAGAGCATTCCAGAGAAGTGGTGCAGCTCGGGAGAAGTCTTGTATACGAGCATGGGAGGTTCTGATAATAGAGGATGTAAGTGTTAGGTCATTGAGTGAGCGGAGAGCACGGGTTGGGCGGTAGACAGAGATGAGGGAAGAAATGTAGGGAGGTGCGGCATTATGGAGAGCCTTGTGGATGAGAGTAATAACTTTATATTTTATTCTATAATGAATAGGCAGCCAATGTAGTGACTGGCACAGACCGGAGGCATCGCTGTAGCGTCTAGCCTGATAGATGAGCCTGGCCGCTGCATTCAGAATAGATTGTAGAGGGGAGAGTTTAGTGAGGGGAAGACCGATTAGTAAGGAGTTACAGTAGTCAAGGCGAGAATGAATCAGAGAGACAATAAGTGTCTTTAGTGTATCTCTGGTAAGGAAAGGGCGTATTCTGGAGATGTTTTTGAGGTGGAGGTGACATGAACGTGCGAGTGATTCAATATGAGGGGTGAAGGAAAGGTCTGCGTCAAACATGACCCCGAGGCAGCGGGCATGCTGCCTAGGAGTTATAGTAAGGCCTGAGACTGCAATGGATATATCAGGGACAGATCTATTAGATGGTGGAAACAGTAGTAGTTCAGTCTTAGAGAGATTTAGTTTCAGATAGAGCGAGGACATGATATTAGAGACAGCAGAGAGACAGTCACTGGTGTTCTGTATGAGTGCAGGGGTGATGTCACGGGAAGATGTGTATAATTGGGTGTCATAAGCATAAAGATGGTACCTGAAGCCAAATCTGGCGATGGTTTGTCCAATGGGGGCTGTGTAGAGAGAAAAGAGCAGGGGGCCGAGGACCGAGCCCTGAGGAACCCCAACAGCAAGGGAAAGAGGGGAGGAAACAGAGCCCGCAAATGATACACTGAAAGTGCGGCCTGAGAGATAAGAGGAGAACCAGGAGAGCGCAGTGTCATTGAGGCCAACTGAGCGGAGCATAGTGAGGAGAAGTTGATGGTCAACAGTGTCAAAAGCTGCAGAGAGGTCCAGAAGAATAAGAAGAGAGAAGTCACCATTGGATTTAGCCTTTAGTAGATCATTAGAGACTTTTGTGAGAGCTGTTTCAGTAGAGTGCAGAGCGCGGAAACCAGATTGTAAGGGGTCAAGCAGAGAGTTAGCAGAGAGATAACGGATTAACCGAGAATAAACCAGGCGTTCCAAAAGTTTAGAGATGAAGGGGAGGTTAGAGACGGGTCGATAGTTAGCAGCACAGGATGGGTCCAGGGAGGGTTTTTTCAGTAGCGGGATTATAACAGCATGCTTGAAGGAGGATGGGAAGATTCCAGAAGAGAGAGAGAGGTTAAATATTTTAGTAAGGTAAGTAGTGACAGCAGGGGACAGAGATTGGAGAAGGTGTGAGGGGAAGGGGTCACTACTGCAGGTTGTGGGGCGAGATGAAGAAAGTAGCTGGGAGACTTCCTCTTCTGTGACAGGTTCAAAAGATGAGAATGGACAGTCTAAAGTGCGGCTGGTGAGGGGATCAGTACTATCGTAGGTGTGGGAGTCAATGCCACCTGGGGCTTGGGCAGTAATTTCCTGACGGATCTTATCAATTTTATCATGGAAATACATGGCCAGGTCATCAGCACTAAGGTCTGTGAATGGCGTCTGTTCCTTGGGTGTGAGTAAGGAGTAAAAGGTTTCAAAAAGCCTTTTAGGGTTGCTGGAGAGAGAAGAGATGAGGGCGGTGAAATAGTCTTGTTTGGCGAGGTAAAGGGCAGAGCTATATGTTTTAAGCATAAACTTGAAGTGGAGGAAATCTGCAGGTGAGCGTGATTTTCTCCAGAGACGTTCGGCACACATAGAGCAGCGCTGAAGAAATCGTGTCTGTGGCGTGTGCCAGGGCTGCTGCCTCCTATGTGGGACTTTACGAGTGGAGGGGGGAGCAACATCATCCAATGCATTTTTGAGGGTTTCATTATAGTGACTGGTGGCCAGATTGGGACAGGAGATTGAAGAGATGATGAGCTGATCAGTGGGGGACCCGGGTGTTGGACCAAAGCTGACCAGATCCTGAGAATAGGTCACCAATATGTAAGCCCTTAAGCCCGAGACCCACATGGCAGCATTTTACAGTCCATGCAAAGTGGATGAGATTCTAGTGATCCCATCCACACATTGCAGAGAAATACGCACAACGGAAACGCTGCGACTTCCAAAGCCATCACGTTTTTGGAAATCACGGCATGTCAATCCTACCTACGGAAACATTGGCGATTTCCTCATAGGTATAATAGAAGCAGAAGGTCCAGGGAGAAAAACGGCGTAGACTTTTTTTTTTTCTTTTTGGTTTTTCCCGCAGCGCTTTTTCGCCTTAAAGAACAAAACCCCTGCGTTTCTTATTCTGCTTATAGTGTGCAGATATGCAAACGACCCATGAAACCCGAAACTCGTACATCAGCTCAAAACTTCAAGGCAGCAAGAAAGCCGGTACCTTGTCATAAGGAAACCACATGGTTTACCTCCCCTCCCCCACCTCCTAAATAACGTACATTAATCTTAGGGGGAGAGCTTCAGATCTTTTTAACCACCGATATCAAGGGTCTTCATATAAACCCAGAGAACAGCGGTGGAGATGGCCGGTACGTGTATTATAGGGTGGGATTAGGAGGGGTCTTTGGGGGGGATAAATCACATTACATATTACATTACGTTCCAAGAAAAAATTCTTATACAAATAGTAAAAAATAGAAATAGATCCTATCGGTGAAAACGTTGCAAAATCTCAGTACAATCTATGCGCACGACTTTCTAAAAGCCTGATAGAAGCCGCGCACAGACCCCAGACCAAAATCCAGACGTGACTACACAATAGACAGAGGTAATTCTAACAAAACTCCAAGTATCAGGTCAGGAAAAGATAACACAAAGGATTTGTCTCTGTTCACACCGAGTTATGTCCGTAAAGCTCCCGACACATCAGCTCATCGGACCCCAAGGCCTGCGCTATATACCTGGAGGACATACGGTATATACCGTCCGGCCGCGGCTCATAGGTGTCTGCCAGTTTAATAGCAGACGTTGCTATAAAATACAGAGGGGCCACTTAAAGGGGATGTCCGGGATTACAGAACACGGCTGCTGCATAGAGGTCACGTCTTGTAAAGTGAAAGCAGCTTAGAGAGAATCCTACATGAAACCTATGGACAAGAAAGCAGCCAGGTGTGTCTAGTTCTGGATAACTCCTCTAGAAGAAAATAATGGGTCCTTATGGATGTCACCCAATATACGCGCCAGGAGCGTTCACTGAAAGCAAGCGGAGATCAGGAAAATAGCAAACACAAGACATAGATAGATAGGAGATGAGATGAGATAGATAGATAGATAGGAGATAGATAGATAGGAGATAGATAGATAGGAGATAGATAGATAGGAGATAGATAGATAGGAGATAGATAGATAGGAGATAGATAGATAGGAGATAGATAGATAGGAGATAGATAGATAGGAGATAGATAGATAGGAGATAGATAGATAGGAGATAGATAGATAGGAGATAGATAGATAGGAGATAGATAGATAGGAGATAGATAGATAGGAGATAGATAGATAGGAGATAGATAGATAGGAGATAGATAGATAGGAGATAGATAGATAGGAGATAGATAGATAGGAGATAGATAGATAGGAGATAGATAGATAGGAGATAGATAGATAGGAGATAGATAGATAGGAGATAGATAGATAGATAGGAGATAGATAGATAGATAGGAGATAGATAGATAGATAGATAGATAGATAGATAGATAGATAGATAGATAGATAGATAGATAGATAGGAGATAGATAGGAGATAGATAGGAGATAGATAGGAGATAGATAGGAGATAGATAGGAGATAGATAGGAGATAGATAGGAGATAGATAGATAGATAAACAATTCAGGTATGTCTGCTGGAGATTGTCATAGGTGCTCATGGAGGGGTCACATTCAGGTTCTCTCCCCTCCCCCCATTGCCATCTATATAGACTACAAGCTGTGACTTCGTCTGCGGTGATTGTAGCAGTGGGTATATACAGGCGCAGGTAAGGTTTTCGTACTGTGTATAAGGTATGGGATATGATGAAATGTAACTTTGTATCTTGTTGTTGCTGTAATTCTGACAATACATGAGACTTTTGTGTTGAATGTAATTTGTATTTCAGCCGCTATACGGTGTTGGTATAAACTGTACATAGTGTCTTTGGGACAGAGGGATTACAAGTTAATATACTTGGATATACGACATTGTATGATTTGTTATTTTCCGCCAGTACATGTAAGTTTTGGGCACAGGATACTCTTGAGCAGCCACATAAAGTTGTCCATGTGAGGAGCCTGGTGTGGTAAATGTCTTCCTGCTACTCTCAGTGTTTGTCCTTGGGATTTATTAATAGTCATTTTAAAAGCCAAATTAAGGGGAAATTGTAGTTGTGTGAATTGAAAAGGGAAATGATTTGGTATAATTGGAATGCGTGGGGTTAACACACTGTCACCTGTAGCTGCTCCTGTAAGAATAGTGGCTGCAATGATATTTGTTCCTAGTTGTGTGACACGTAGCCTCGTACCATTACACGATCAGGGGCATCCAGATTACGTATGAGTAGAACAGGGACGCCAATCTTGCGTTCTAGTTTATGTGAAGGGACGCCAGGTAATTGTAAGGTGGGCAGTAAGGCAGATTGGTGACATTATTAAAGATCGTTACGTGTCGTGGTGTGTTGAAACGGTATATCGGAGTATACAGGCCAGAAGTAGTCCCAATGCAAGCATGCTATCGGAACTTACCAGTGTCATTGGCATGGAGGCCTAGGGAAGGTGGATGGATCATGAAGACGAAACAGCAGTGAGGTGAGAGTGCCGTCGGGGAGTATGGCGGGCTGGAGAGAGTAGTTGGGGTGCTGCGAGCTACAGTGGAGGCGCAAAATGGTGGCGTGCTGGAAAGATCTTCTGTAGGTGGCTAAGATGCGCATGCTCCTGGCAACACAGTGGAGTGGCTGGGTGGGCGGTGTCGCGGATCGTCAGAGTGGTGGGGGTCGGCAAACATGGCTGCTCCGGAGGGTTAAAGAGGTAGCCACCTGGAGTATCGTTAAGGTGGGGGTGAAAATGGTAAAGTCTATGTAAATGTGATTGTGTGGGGTTAGGGGCGAGGCTGTAGAGGGGAATAGGAATTTTGTGGCTTGCTATGGTCCAAAGTGTGTGAGATTGCAGAGATAGTGATGTGAGTTTGGGTTTTGTGGGGGTCCTGGGAAAAACGTATGTGCGCTATTGTAACGAAAAGTAGCCTATTGCGCAATCCAGTGTAGTAACTATGTTTGTGGAAAATTTCAGCCAAATTGGTGGAGCGGGGTTTGCGTGATTGAGGAACAAACATCCAAACTCACAAACTTTCACATTTATAATATTCATAGGATAAAGCATCACACACAATGCCTTTGTATTTTCTTCTCTTACACATTCTCCACTCCCCACAATAAGAAGGTGAAAACTACATTTTAGAAATATTTGCAAGTGTATTAAGAAAGAAAAACTGACATTGTGACTGGATACAACTATTCAGAGCCTTCATCTCTGGGGCCTCCCATTTCTCTAGACCATCCTTGAGATGTTTCTGCACCTTGGTTGGAGTCCACCTGGGGTAGGTTGGACAGGACACAGCGCGGTCTATAGAAGGTCTCACAGCTAACAATGTATATCGAGCCATGAGGAAGAAAGAGCGGCCTGTAGACCTCAGAGACAGGATGGTGTGGAGACGAGTATGGCGGCCTCCATAGTTCTTAAATGGAACAACCAGGACTCTTCTCAGAGATGACCGTCCCACCAAACTAAGTAATCAAGATAAAAGGGCCTTGGTGAGAGAGATGGCCAAGAACCCAATGCTCACCCTGACTGAGCGCCAAAGGTCCTTTGAGTTTGGGTTTGCATTCGGGAAATCTGCTTGTGGATTCCCCTACTGGAAACCTATCCGCATAAACAAAGCGGTTACCTAAGGAAACCCACAGACTCCATAGACTATAATGGGGTCCGTGTGGTTTCCGCACGAGAAAACTGCTTTTCTTTCTGTATATGTCATGCGAATATATGGGGGCCCGAATGCAGATGTGAACAGGGCCTAAGAGAAGCATGACAGCCCGTCAGGAAATAGCAAAAAAAAAAAAAAAACAAAACCAATGGGACTCCAACTAAACATTATGGTCTCATTTTTCAGTCATGTCTGGAGGACACCAGGGACTGCTCCTCACCTGCACAATACCATCCCTGTAGTGCAGCATAGTGGGGGTATCATCATGCAGAGGGGGGATTTAACAGCAATTGGGACAGGGAGACTGGTCAGGGCTGAGGAACCCACGTACATCCATGTTCTTACTGCAAAACCTAATCTTGAGCAAACTGGGCCGAAGATCCAGCAACAAGACAAAGCCCCTAAACACAGAGCGACCATCCTGACACCGCGGGAGAGGATCCGCACAGAAGAATGGCAGAAAATCCACAAATCCAAGTGCAAGCCTAAGAAAGCTGGAATCCCTGCTAAAGCTGCTGCAACTAACTACGGAGTAGAGAATTGAAGACTTATAGTAACAGGTGACTTTAGTTCTTCCTTCACAATAAGTTAGCAAAGACATGAGGGTTGCAGACAATAGTAACACCAGTCCCCAAACATGGGAGAGGAGGCGGAGCGACCTGGGGTCAGCACCCGCCCATCACCCACAGGTACAGCATTAAATAAACGGAGCAGGTTGTGCATTACTGATCAGCTTATCCATTCAAAGTAGGGTTCTCATGCGGGGCGGGGGGAATAGGACCACTGAGACCCCCACCAATCAGCAAACTACACCCTGTCCTGTGCATCAAGGTAACTTGTTTAACTTCTAGTGGACAGACGACCCCTTAAAGGTGTTGTCCAGGATTTTAGACCTACTCCACCGTATGTAATGTGCCACTGTGTCCTTTCCACCCACCGCTGAGGCCACGTGTGGACACCGATGCACCAGGACAATTTTTCTATATATATTTTTTTAATGTTGCACCTTTCCTCCTAAACAACCTGTTGAAGTTCAACAAAGGAAGGGGTTAAGTGTCTGAAGTCCGGACAACGGCCACTGATCACAAGGTGGGGTGCACAAGCCCCTCTGTTATGAAGGTGGGGGGCTTGCACCCTGGGGTTGGGGGCGTTGTCACAGGTCAGGATTGCCCATTTTCATGATCACTGTGCACCCCAGTAGCCACAGCCCCCCCACCGATCAGCTACGCGGCCCCTACCCGCAGGGTACGCGTTGCTCTTCTGCAATATGCCTTTAATTGCATTTTAACCCTTGCTTGCCTGCAGCCAGTGACTCCAAACGCCTTTACAAGACAGATGACATTGAGGCAGCCTGCACCGGCCCACTTCTGTGGCACTACAAGTCCCAGCACACTTGACTACCTGCCCATCCTCAGCCATGTGGCACTACAAATCGCAGCATGCCAGAAACCACCCACTTGCAACAAAACACCGTGGTACTTGTAGTCCCCCGGACACACATGAGCTCAGCTGCAGTGAGGGGTCAGCGTGCAGCACCTTCTACAGGTAAGAAAATAAAAAATCTCCCAAGCCAATCTGCTGCCCCCTCCCCTGGGCTTGGCCCTCGCTCAGCCCGCGCGCACTTCTTACGTTTTCGTCACCAGACAGCTCCGGGTTACTGTTCTCATCGCTGCTCAGCTTCTGCTTCTTGGCCGGCATCTCGTTTCCCGCCGCACGACCGGAAGCGTCGGACATCTTCCAGCGCCTCGACGTGACGTCACTGGCGCGCGACGGCGCCGAAGGACACGTGACCGAGCGCAGAGGGGGGGGGGAGACCTCCGCGGACGCCACTGCGCCTGCGTGACATTCAAACAGCCGCTTCCCCCCCCCCCATGTGAGGGTATGTAGATGGTCCATAGCGGAACCCGTGAGGTCTGTAGAGAACACCCGCAGCGAGAGCCTGAGACGGTCCTCAAGGTGTCCCCATTGTATTAAGACGTGTTAACCCCTTATATCCTGCTTGTTTTGGGCTTTTAGGACACACTGGTTTTATTTACCTTGTGTGTTTTTTTTTGACTTACTGAGAGCCATGACTACGTATTGTCCAAGATGGCGAAGACTATTTTTACTTTGACATTCAAAGGCTACATTGAAAGAAATGCTTCTTTCTCCCCTTACTCGTCTCCTATCTAAAGTAATAGATCTTAGTGGAGAATAATGCTTCTTTCTCCACTTACCAGGCTCCTTTCCTTCTAAAGTAACAGAACTTAATGAAGAATACTGCTTCTTTCTCCACTTACCAGGCTCCTTTCTAAAGTAATAGATGTTAGTGGAGAATAATGCTTCTTTCTCCATTTTCCAGGCTCTTTCCTTCTAAAGTAACAGAACTTAATGAAGAATACTGCTTCTTTCTCCACTTACCAGGCTCCTTTCTAAAGTAATAGATCTTAGTGGAGAATAATGCTTCTTTCTCCACTTACCAGGCTCCTTTCCTTCTAAAGTAACAGAACTTAATGAAGAATACTGCTTCTTTCTCCACTTACCAGGCTCCTTTCTAAAGTAATAGATGTTAGTGGAGAATAATGCTTCTTTCTCCATTTTCCAGGCTCTTTCCTTCTAAAGTAATAGACCTTAGTGAAGAATAATGCTTCTTTCTCCACCTTCCAGATGCCTTTCTTTCTAAAGTAATAGACCTTGGTGGAGAATAATGCTTCTTTCTCAACTTACCAGGCTCCTTTCCTTCTAAAGTAATAGACCTTAATGAAGAATAATGCTTCTTTCTCCACTTACCAGATGCCTTTCTTTCTAAAGTAGTAGAGCTTAGTGGAGAATAATTCTTCTTTCTCCACTTACTAGGCTCCTATCTAAAGTAATAGACCTTACTGGTGAATAATGCATATTTATCCACTTACCAGGCTCCTTTTCTTCTAGAGTAATACACCTTAGTAGAGAATAATGATTCTTTTTCCACTTAAAAGGCTCCTTTCCTTCTAAAGTAATAGACCTTAGTGGAGAATAATGATTCTTTCTCCACTTACCAGGTTTCTTTCCTTCTAAAATAGACCTTAGTGGAGAAAAATGCTTCTTTCTCCACTTAGCAGGTACCTGTCCTTCTAAACCAGAGGTTTCCAAACTTTTTTTTTTTTTTCTCGTAGACCACTTTCAAAATTTTACTGGTTTCGATGGACCCCTGCTGCTACATTTCTACCATATTCCATAGTTGGATATTTCCATATAATATCCACGACAACGTAGACCCCTGTCAAGTCTCCTGTGGACCCCTGGGGGTCCACCTGGACTACATTGGGAATCACTGTTCTAAACTAATAGACCTTAGTGGAGAGAAATACTACTTTCCCCACTTACCTGGCTCCTTTCTTTCTAAATAGAGATGGGCAAACACTCTTCGAAACAGCCGTATAGAATAGTATGCTCCCATAGAAATTAATGGATGTAGCCGGCATGCGGGGGGGGGTTAAGCAGCTGGCCGCCGGCAAAGTCTGCGTGCCGGCCGCCTCCATTCATTTCTATGGGAGCGTGCTATTCGAAACGGCTGTTTCGAATAGTGTTTGCTCCTCTCTACTTCTAAAGTAATAGACCTTAGTGGAGTATAATGCTTCTTTCTCCACTTACTAGGCTCCTTTATATAATTGGGGGACACAGTGCTATAGGTATAGGCCCGGCCACTCGGAGGCCGAAGTGAATCAGTTTTAGCCTAGTGTCCATAGGAGGCAGACATGTCCCACTGGCAAGTCTTTCGCTTTTTATTTTAGTTTTTTCTTTCTTCGGATCTACTCAACTTTTATGCAGCATGCTTGAAGGTGTTGTCCAGGCAAAAAAAAAACAAGAAAAAACACTTTTTTTAAAATTAGGCCTCCTGAACACTGGAAGGACACCGGGGACAGGTGAGTATGATAAGTTATTACATATAACTTTTTTTTTTTTTTTTTCACCCGAACAACCTTTTTAAACTTGGTTGCATTTCGCTTCCTTCCTTTTTCTAGGACCGTATGTGTTGGGGGTAGTGTTAGATCAGGGGTGCCCAACACGTCGATCGCGATCTACCGATCGATCGCAAAGGACGTATGGTTCGATCGCGGGATCCCGCCAGGGATCCCCGGTGTCTGCTTGTTCACAGTGCAGGCTGAGAGTCGACTCTCAGCCTGCGCTGTGAACAAGCACTCCGGACACTTGCAGGCCGGGCAGCAGCTCCGGGGAAGGATGACGCGCTCCCTGCTCTTAGGGATGGAGGGAGCCGGGGTGCTGCTTGTTCACAGCGCAGGCTGAGAGTCATCTCTGGACACTGGCAGGCGGGGCTGCCGCAGCCCCAACCTGCCAGTGTCCAGAGATAACTCTCAGCCTGCGCTGTGTACAAGCAGACACCGGGGATCCCTGGGCGGCCACAGAACGCCGCTGTCTCCTGCTCTCACGCTCCGCCCGACCCCGCCCACATGCCTGGCCCCGCACACAGACACACCCTGGCCCCACCCACAGGCCCGCCCACAAGAAGTGGGTAGTAGATCTTTTGCCTTGGTCAGTTTATAAAGTAGCTCACATGCTGAAAAAGTGTGAGCACCCCTGTCTTAGTTCCTCCAGGTTGTGTCTCAACCCTGTCACTGCTCCAGCTTCTTGTTCCCCTATAAAGACTCCATGTAGGGATTGGGCAACCTTCTTTGGGGCATCCATCTCCTGAGGGCCCTGGCTCAGTATCTGGCTGGTTCTCCATTTTATTCTGTAAACCCTAGGGTCCCAATTGGGCCCCTCATTCTTCGGCAATCATGATCTAACATTGGTGTCCTCTGGACTGGCGTCAGTATGCTCACCTGGCCCTACTGGTCCACAACGGGCTTCCTCCTCCTTCTGTGAGGTTTTCTCTGATTCGCCTTTTGGTCGGTAGTTGGTGCTTCACGTTTTATCATCTTCTATCGCTGTTTGGAACAAAACTGATTATCTTTCTGTCTGTGGAGGGGGTATAGCCCACTTAGGTGGAGCCAACACTTTCTTATTTCCTAGTGGCCTGGCCTATGGCCGTGTTCCCCAATGAATATGTTAGAGATTTTATGGCAAGTACAAAAATCCAATTTCTCAGCGTACTAAACTGTTTTAAGTAATAGACCTTATTGGAGAAAAATGCTTCTTTCTCCACTTACCAGACTTTATCTATCATTTCATATCTATCTATCTACAGTATTGGCCAAAAGTATTGGCACTCCTGCAATTCTGTAAGATAATACTCATGTTCTTCCAGAAAATGATTGCAAGCACAAATTCTTTGGTATTATTATCTTCATTTAATTTGTCTTTAATGGAAAACCACAAAAAGAATTGTCAAAAAGCCAAATTGGATATAATTCCACACCAAACCTAAAAAAGGGGGTGGAGAAAAGTATTGGCACTGTTTGAAAAATCATGTGATGCTTCACTAATTTGTGTAATTAACAGCACCTGTTACTTACCTGAGGCACCTAACAGGTGGTGGCAATAACTAAATCACACTTGTAGCCCGTTGAAATGGATTAAAGTTGACTCAACCTCTGTCCTGTGTCCTTGTGTGACCACATTGAGCATGGAGAAAAGAAAGAAGACCAAAGGACTGTCTGAGGACTTGAGAAGCAAAATTGTGAGGAAGCATGAGCAATCTCAAGGCTACAAGTCCATCTCCAAAGACCTGAATGTTCCTGTGTCTACCGTGCGCAGTGTCATCAAGAAGTGTAAAGCCCATGGCACTGTGGCTAACCTCCCTAGATGTGGACGGAAAAGAAACATGGACGAGAGATTTCACCGCAAGATTGTGCGGATGGCGGATAAAGAACCTCGACTAACATCCAAACAAGTCCAAGCTGCCCTGCAGTCCGAGGGTACAACAGTGTCAACCCGTACTATCCAGCGTCAGCGTCTGAATGAGAAGGGACTGTATGGTAGGAGACCCCGGAAGACCCCACTTCTTACCCACAGACATAAGCCAGGCTGGAGTTTGCCAAAACTTACCTGAGAAAGCCAAAACCGTTCTGGAAGAATGTTCTCTGGTCAGAGGAGACAAAAGTAGGAAAAGGCATCAACATAGAGATTACAGGAAAAGAAAGAGGCCTTCAAAGAAAAGAAGACGCCCCCTACAGTCAGACATGGCGGACGTCCCTGATGGTTTGGGGTTGCTTTGCTGCCTCTGGCACTGGACTGCTTGACCGTGTGCATGGCATTATGAAGTCTGAAGACGACCAACACATTGTGCAGCATCATGTAGGGTCCAGTGTGAGAAAGCTGGGTCTCCCTCAGAGGTCAGGGGTCTTCCAGCAGGACAAGGACCCAAAACACACTTCAGGTCAGCACTAGAAAATGGTGGTGAGAGAAAGCCCTGGAGACTTGTAAAGTGGCAGCAATGAGTCCAGCCCTGAATCCCATAGAACACCTGTGGGGGAGGGGGAGAGATCTCTTGGTGGCAGTTTGGAGAAGGCCCCCTTCACATCTCAGGGGGGACCTGGAGCAGGAGCCAAAGAAGAATGGTCTAAGATTCCAGCAGAGCCTTGTAAGAAACTCATTGCTGGTTAGCGGAAGCGGTTGTGCGCAGTTATTGTGTCTAAAGGTTGTGCTACCAAGTATTAGGCTGAGGGCGCCAATACTTCTGTCCGCACCAGTTTTGGAGTTTTGTGTAAAATGATCAATGATGTGACTTTTTTTCTTTTTTTTTTTTCATTGAGTCTAGGTGAGGGTCACTTGCCAGTCTTCATTTGATGACCTATCCTAAATCATTTATCATGTTAAGCAGCTTGGATCCTCCTGCTCCCCCCTCTGTGTCTTTGCAATCATCCCCATATAAGTGTATATCATGGGTCCATTTAGGTACATTTATTTATCGCTTTATTTTTTAAAAATGTGCCTTTTTTTAATTTATTTTTCAGAATCTGAGATTAATATTGAAAACATAGGAAATCAAAATGGCTGCCAGTAATGTAGATGGTAATGACACGGCCGTGTCTTCCGAAGATGAGGTAAGAGGACGTCCGTGGGAGTAATATACGTTACTTTTTGCATATTGCAGTGACCAATGTGTAGTATGGGATATCTGGATAAAAGATGGCCGCCGGAGCAGTGTTGTCATGGGGACCTTATCCCTATATATGTTATTGTCCCCATATATACGGTTATACAAGCCAGGAAGGATGTAGATATTGATGTAAGGGCTGATCTGGATCCATACAAGATCTCCATGGACACACTAACTGCAGCCTCAGGCTTTGGGCCTAGAACTTTATAATAATTGTCAAATATTCCTTTCCAGATATTAGGGGTTGAGATTTGCCCGTCCAGTCTCATCATAAAGGAAGCGGGATCCATGACGCTCGAGGAGTCGGCACCAGGCCGGCTAATGAACGCGACTTGGTGCCGGTGTGACAACTGTATATCACTGCCCACCGAGATGGAATCGGTCTGCTGTAAGGAGATCGAAAAGCTGAAGGATCACTTAGAAGGCCGGAGCTGTATAACCGAGCACCCGCTCTTCACCTTATTCTGCCAGAAGGAAGACATTGTGAATATTATGTTACGTAACATTCACAGGTGTCCACCTCCTGATGCCGAGAAGAACAGGTAACAGTTCCAGAGTAGTCCTGTCCTCTTGTGAGGTGATATGGCGCTAGCATAGGCCGTAGATGTTCTATGGAGACCTACAGTGTCTAATGGATGTGACTGAGGCCGGCTGCTGTCCCTGCGCAGCTACGTGGGTGCCCTAGTGTCCGATACATGTGACATCTGGGTGATGATGTAGCAGAAGTTTGATCACAGGTAGATGGCTTTAGCTGTGTACTTGAATAGGAGTGGTGCTGCATGTGCCCCAATCCGCTACCGCCTCCCTTTAAAACCACATGCAGTTCTTAAAGAGGACCTTTCATGGATTTGGGCACAGCCAGTTCTGTGTACTGCTGAATTCAGCGCACTGTCGGCTTTCCCGATCTGTGCCCCGGGTAAAGAGCTATCGGTCCCGGTACCGTAGCTCTTTACAGTCAGAAGGGTGTTCCTGACAGTCAGTCAGGAATGTCCTTCTTAAAAGCAGCGCCTATCGCGCTGTACAGTGTGAGCAGGGAGGAACGCCCCCTCCCTCTGCTCACAGTGCTCGTCCATAGACAAATATTATCAGGAGGAGAGGGGGGTTCCTCCCTGCTCACACAGTACAGCGCGATAGGTGCTGCTGTTGAGAAGGACGTTCCTGACAAACTGTCAGGAACGCCCTTCTGACTGTAAAGAGCTACAGTACCGGGACCAATAGCTCTTTACCCGGGGCACAGATCGGGAAAGCCAATAGTGCGCTGAATTCAGCAGTATATAGAACTGCCTGCCTTGTTTCCTACCTTTAGACGTGGTCTCCGCTGCGCTGTTCCATAGAAATACCGGTTTTAACCGGTATGCAAATGAGCTCTCCGCAGCAATGAGGGCGGGCCCCAGCGCTGAAAGGCCGATGAGCGCATCCCCATTGCTGCCCGAGAGCTCTTTCTTGCTCTTGTAGTTCTATAGTTCTCTTCTGGCGGCCATTTTTGGGTAGCCGCTCTTGCAGTTCAATACAGGAGCTGGCCGGTGGCCATTTTGAGGTGGCCTCTCTATGCTCTTGTATAGAACTACAAGAGCAAAAGAAGCCAGAAGAGGCAGAGTTGCTGCAGAAGAAGGAGGCGGCGCAGGAAAGAGCTCTGGGCAGCAATGGGGATGCGATCATTGGTCTTTCAGTGCTGGGGCCCGCCCTCATTGCTGCGGAGAGCTCATTTGCATACAGGTTTTAACCGGTATTTCTATGGAACAGCGCGGTGGAGACCACGTCTAAAGGTAGGAGACGAATAGCCTTTCTTAAGGCTATTCCGACGTGTTCATTAGAAAAAAAAGTAGTTTAATGGTAGATTCCCTTTTAAATTTAAAAAAAAAAAAATACACTATGTAAACACACCATTAGGATATACGCCTACGGTGCAGCACTGTCAGTGATTGCACAATGATACAACATAAGCAAAGCCAAAATGGTTAGGTGGTAGAATCCGGTTTACAACCCACTGAGTGTGAGATTCAGCATTGGGGTGGGATAGAAGACTTAGTACCAGCAGCAGCATCTTTAGCTCCCCTCTCCATAGACTTCAATGGAGAGCATGTAACCTGATCCCTCAGTGAGCTGAAAATCCGTCTTCTCCCTGAAGACAGATTTCGCAATGAATTCAGAGTAAGTTTAATAGAGAAAGAAGGGTCAACAGCCGAAGTGGAGAAAGAGGCATTTTTCTCTGTTAATGGATAATACAAAGTTTCTTATATTCACTTGGTTAAAGGGATGGTGCCTGAAACCCTTTTACTGTCACGGTGGAAATACCAGACGCACCACCTCAGTGAACCTAAAGCAATATGTCTTCACTTTCTAGGATGAAGTTAACCCCTTGTGCTTTTTCCTTTCAGATATCTCCGGAGGGTTTGTTACCGCACTTTCTCAGCATGGATACATGGCTATCGGGGGGAGGGAGATAAGAAGCCCATCCCGGCCTGCGTGGTACACAAAGTGAGGAGCGCCTTCCCCAGTCTCCAGAATGTTTTCACCGGGTTTAGGTTCACCGGTGACCCTCCTGCGGAGCACATGGCCTGGGAGTGAAGAGTTTTTGTCTCAGAGATGACTATTTTTGGTTTTGTTACTTTATACTGTTGTTGTTCTGTTAATAAATTATGTTCTATAATGGTTATTATGGGTGTCATGTATTTTGTGAGGGGGGGGGGGGGTTGCCTCTGCTACTTCCCCTGCAACTGGGACTTGTACATTAGCCCTATTTATTGGAGGAGTGCAGCCTCCTGGTATACTCTGCACCCCGTAGTTCCTGGACCCCAGTGGTCATGTGACCTCCAGGCTGGAAGGGGAGCCAAAACATGGCAGCTCCCATAGCTGTGTACACAGCACTCATTGAGAACTAGTTCACATCAATCAGAAAGGCAGGGATGCTAACGGGGGGCTACCTGTAATAAAGGCCGCTCCCCGATTCTGCAGCTACAGTTGCTTAACCATGCAAGGACATACAGATACGTTCTTGAAGGGTTAACAGTAGACCGTTCGGCTCAACTTTACACTGGGTTTGCTGAACACTAACTTTAAATCCTGGAGTGGACAATTTCAGGCTGCCCATTTCCATAAAGTATAGGCTAGGGCTGTGATGACGAACCTATGGCACAGGTGCCAGAGGTGGCACTCAGAGCCTTCTCTTTGGGCATCCATCCATGGAACAGATTATACTGTGTGAGGACCACCGTGAAACAAAATGTACAGTGTGGGGACCACTGTGCAGCAGGTTATACTGTGTGAGGGCCACTGTGGAGCAGATTGTACTGTGTGGGGGCCACTATGGAGCAGATTATACTGTGTGGGGGCCACTGTGGAGCAAATTGTACTGTGTGGAGGCCACTGTGGAGCAGATTGTACTGTGTGGAGGCCACTGTGCAGCAGATTATACTGTGTGGGGGCCACTGTGGAGCTGATTGTACTGTGCGGGGGCCACTGTGGAGCAGATTATACTGTGCGGGGGCCACTGTGGAGCAGATTATACTGTGCGGGGGCAACTGTGGAGCTGATTGTACTGTGTGGAGGCCACTGTGGAGCAGATTATACTGTGCGGGGGCAACTGTGGAGCTGATTGTACTGTGTGGAGGCCACTGTGGAGCAGATTATACTGTGTGGGGGCCACTATGGAGCAGATTATACTGTGTGGGGGCCACTGTGGAGCAAATTGTACTGTGTGGAGGCCACTGTGGAGCTGATTGTACTGTGTGGGGGTCACTGTGGAGCAAATTGTACTGTGTGGAGGCCACTGTGGAGCAGATTATACTGTGTGGGGGCCACTGTGGAGCTGATTGTACTGTGTGGGGGTCATAGTGGAGCATAAAGCT
The DNA here is from genome assembly GCF_031893055.1 of Leptodactylus fuscus. NCBI lineage: Eukaryota > Metazoa > Chordata > Amphibia > Anura > Leptodactylidae > Leptodactylus > Leptodactylus fuscus. The sequence continues at coordinate 266,872,618 of NC_134266.1, forward strand.
CTATAAAGCCCCATTCATATGACCATATTTTGCAGGTCTGTAATTGTGGGTCTGCACATTATTAAGGTTAAATTGCCATGTTGGCACTTTGTGATAAATTAGTGGGTTTTGAGTTGCAGTTTGGGCACTCTTCTTCTTTCTCAGTCTTTAAAAGGTTCTCCATCACTGTGCTAGGGTGTGTTAGCATGACTTGAACTTTGACCTCGCCAGAGTTACCCCATAGGAATGGATGCAAGTCCGCCACCTTGTCCTCCTCATCGCCGTCAAATTACCCACTGACACCCTTTGAACTCTTGTGAGTGGAAACAGGATACATCTGCTACGTATTTTTGGGGGCTGCTCTGGATTCAGGCAGTTCTGGACTGAAGTACAGACAATTATCTATGTTATCACAAGGGGCAACACGGTGGCTCAGTGGTTAGCACTGTAGCCTTGCAGCACTGGAATCCTGGGTTCGAATCCCGCCAGTAACACCATCTACAAGGAGTTTGTATGTTCTCCCCGTGTTTGCTTGGATTTCCTCCCATTCTGCAAAGACATACTGATAGGGAAAAAAATGTACATTGTGATTGTTCCATCGCCACAACAGTTCCCTGGGCAGGTACAAACGCTCTCCAAAGATCTGTACCCCGGCGAGATGGAGATTCTCCAAACCTCCGACGATTCGGCAATGATTGGAGACAGTGAACAGGATTCATCGTATGGAGAATCACCACGTCTATCCTGAGCGTGTGGCTCTCTTTGACCAAACATGGCATTACTGGATCACATTTGTCTCCTCACCTTGGTATAGTGACTTGCTGGGCTGTGCCTTAAACCCCCCTCTTGTGGAATATGGCCTGCCCCTGACCTTGGGACACTATATAACCCCTCTCCTTTTGGGTCTGGAGGCCTCAGGTCACTAACTACACTCACCGGCCACTTTATTAGGTACACCATGCTAGTAACGGGTTGGACCCCCTTTTGCCTTCAGAACTGCCTCAATTCTTCGTGGCATAGATTCAACAAGGTGCTGGAAGCATTCCTCAGAGATTTTGGTCCATATTGACATGATGGCATCACACAGTTGCCGCAGATTTGTCGGCTGCACATCCATGATGCGAATCTCCCGTTCCACCACATCCCAAAGATGCTCCTCTATTGGATTGAGATCTGGTGACTGTGGAGGCCATTGGAGTACAGTGAACTCATTGTCATGTTCAAGAAACCAGTCTGAGATGATTCCAGCTTTATGACATGGCATTGCATTATCCTGCTGAAAGTAGCCATCAGATGTTGGGTACATTGTGGTCATAAAGGGATGGACATGGTCAGCAACAATACTCAGGTAGGCTTTGGCGTTGCAACGATGCTCAATTGGTACCAAGGGGCCCAAAGAGTGCCAAGAAAATATTCCCCACACCATGACACCCCCACCACCAGCCTGAACCGTTACCGATACAAGGCAGGATGGATCCATGCTTTCATGTTGTTGACGCCAAATTCTGACCCTACCATCCGAATGTCGCAGCAGAAATCGAGACTCATCAGACCAGGCAACGTTTTTCCAATCTTCAATTGTCCAATTTCGATGAGCTTGTGCAAATTGTAGCCTCAGTTTCCTGTTCTTAGCTGAAAGGAGTGGCACCCGGTGTGGTCTTCTGCTGCTGTAGCCCATCTGCCTCAAAGTTCGACGTACTGTGCGTTCAGAGATGCTCTTCTGGCTACCTTGGTTGTAACGGGTGGCTATTTGAGTCACTGTTGCCTTTCTATCAGCTCGAACCAGTCTGGCCATTCTCCTCTGACCTCTGGCATCAACAACGCATTTCCGCCCACAGAACTGCCGCTCACTGGATGTTTTTTCTTTTTCGGACCATTCTCTGTAAACCCTAGAGATGGTTGTGCGTGAAAATCCCAGTAGATCAGCAGTTTCTGAAATACTCAGACCAGCCCTTCTGGCACCAACAACCATGCCACGTTCAAAGGCACTCAAATCACCTTTCTTCCCCATACTGATGCTCGGTTTGAACTGCAGGAGATTGTCTTGACCATGTCTACATGCCTAAATGCACTGAGTTGCCGCCATGTGATTGGCTGATTAGAAATTAAGTGTTAACGAGCAGTTGGACAGGTGTACCTAATAAAGTGGCCGGTGAGTGTATATCAGTGCTTATTATATGTTGGGATTTCGGGCAGCCGCCCAGTGGAGACCTGCTCCTGTGACGGGTTTGGTATGTCTCGGTCTGTACCCCAACTAACTTGTCTATCCTACCCTACTAATTATACAGTCCTATGAAAAAGTTTGGGCACCCCTATTAATCTTAATCATTTTTAGTTCTAAATATTTTGGTGTTTGCAGCAGCCATTTCAGTTTGATCTATCTAATAACTGATGGACACAGTAATATTTCAGGATTGAAATGAGGTTTATTGTACTAACAGAAAATGTGCAATATGCATTAAACCAAAATTTGACCAGTGCAAAAGTCTGGGCACCTCAACAGAAAAGTGACATTAATATTTAGTAGATCCTCCTTTTGCAAAGATAACAGCCTCTAGTCGCTTCCTGTAGCTTTTAATCAGTTCCTGGATCCTGGATGAAGGTATTTTGGCCCATTCCTCTTTACAAAACAATTCAAGTTCAGTTAAGTTTGATGGTCGCCGAACATGGACAGCCCGCTCTCAAATGATCTGAAAACAAAGATTGTTCAACATAGTTGTTCAGCGGAAGGATACAAAAAGTTGTCTCAGAGATTTAACCTGTCAGTTTCCACTGTGAGGAACATAGTAAGGAAATGGAAGACCACAGGGACAGTTCTTGTTAAGCCCAGAAGTGGCAGGCCAAGAAAATATCAGAAAGGCAGAGAAGAAGAATGGTGAGAAGAGTCAAGGACAATCCACAGACCACCTCCAAAGAGCTGCAGCATCATCTTGCTGCAGATGGTGTCACTGTGCATCGGTCAACAATACAGCGCACTTTGCACAAGGAGAAGCTGTATGGGAGAGTGATGAGAAAGAAGCCGTTTCTGCAAGCACGCCACAAACAGTCGCCTGAGGTATGAAAAAGCACATTTGGACAAGCCAGCTTCATTTTGGAAGAAGGTCCTGTGGACTGATGAAACAAAGATTGAGTTGTTTGGTCATACAAAAAGGCGTTATGCATGGCGTCGAAAAAAAACAGCATTCCAAGAAAAACACATGCTACCCACTGTAAAATTTGGTGGAGGTTCCATCATGCTTTGGGGCTGTGTGGCCAATGCCGGCATCGGAAATCTTGTTAAAGTTGAGGGTCGCATGGATTCCACTCAGTATCAGCAGATTCTTGAGAATAATGTTCAAGAATCAGTGACGAAGTTGAAGTTACGCCGGGGATGGATATTTCAGCAAGACAATGATCCAAAACACCGCTCCAAATCCTCAGGCATTCATGCAGAGGAACAATTACAATGTTCTGGAATGGCCATCCCAGTCCCCAGACCTGAATATCATTGAACATCTGTGGGATGATTTGAAGCGGGCTGTCCATGCTCGGCGACCATCTAACTTAACGGAACTTGAATTGTTTGTCCAAAATACCTTTATCCAGGATCCAGGAACTGATTAAAAGCTACAGGAAGCGACTAGAGGCTGTTATCTTTGCAAAAGGAGGATCTACTAAATATTAATGTCACTTTTCTGTTGAGGTGCCCATACTTTTGCACAGGTCGAATTTTGGTTGAATGCATATTACACATTTTCTGTTAGTACAATAAACCTCTTTTCAATCCTGAAATATTACTGTGTCCATTGGTTATTAGATATATCAAACTGAAATGGCTTCTGCAAACACCAACATATTTAGAACTAAAAATGATTAAGATTAATAGGGGTGCCCAAACTTTTTCATAGGACTGTATATCAAACTGAAATGGCTGTTGCAAATACCAAAATATTTAGAACTAAAAATGATTAAGATTAATAGGGGTGCCCAAACTTTTTCATAGGACTGTAGCTCCTGCCGAAGCTGCTAGCAAACTGAAAGTAAGAAACACACAGCTCCCTTCCTTTACTTCCTATTCTCATTAATGTCAGCCATTTGGGGTTATTAGTTTAGTGTTAGTAACTCCTTGTGCCTCACATTAATAGGAATAAACCCCATCATGTCCCTCATATTAACCCCTGTGTGCCCCATATAAAGGTTACTAATATGTGAGACATATGGAGGGACTAATAAAAGACCTCAGTAATGAAGATACTTAATTATTACCTCCAAGTCTCTCACATATCAGTAACTAGAGATGAGCGAGTACTGTTGGGATCAGCCGATCTGAACAGCACGCTCCATAGAAATGAATGGATGCACCTGGTACTTCTGCTTGGATGTAGCCAGCGCGCTTAACCCCCCGTGTGCCGGCTACGTCCATTCATTTCTATGCAAGCGTGCTGTTCGGATCGGCTGATCCCAACAGTACTCGCTCATCTCTATCAGTAACTCTTACACTGGGGTTAATGTGAGGGACATGATGGGGTTAATTGCTATTAAGAGGCACATGGAGTTACTAAACTGTCATGCACAGGGCCAGACTTTATGTTGCTTGCTCAAGAGTATCCTGTGCCCAAAACTTACATGTACTGGCGGAAAATAACAAATCATACAATGTCGTATATCGAAGTATATTCACCTGAAATACCTCTGTCCCAAAGTCACTATGTACAGTTTATACCAACACCGTATAGCAGCTCAAATACAAATTACATTCAACACAAAAGTCTCATGTGCTCTCAGAATTACAGCAACAACAAGATACACAGTTACATTTTATATCCCATACCTTATACACAGTACGAAAACCTTACCCGCGCCTGTATATACCCACTTCTACAATCACCGCAGACGAAGTCGCGGGTACCAGCTAGTACAGTATATATGATCTGTCTCCGTCACCTCTCTTTAGGTGCAGTGCTGCATGCATCCACTAGATGGCAGTTTAGCTTGCAATAACTTTTTCTTTTAGAAAAAAAAAAAAAAAAACTTCCTGAAAAAGAATTTTTTTTTTTTTTTAAATTTTCCATGTAGTTTAAAGAGTTTCTTCCCACTGATGGAAGTGAAGTTCTATATATTACACCGGTGAGCGACGTGATGCTTTTAGCGTCAAATTCCATGACAGACTTGTAACCGAATTCCCCAGAAAAAGAATGGAATCTTACATGATAATAAGTTCTGTCACATCTCAGCATTTCACTTTCTTAAAGAGGTTGTCTGTTATGTTAGGATAGGCCATTAGCATTAGATCTGACCCCCAGGCAGATCAGCTGTGTGTATTATTGCAGTATGTTAAAGGGAGTGTCACCAGACCCAGTATCACCCCGGCCCTGCAGATAGATAGGTTACTGTCACCACAACCAGCATATCACCCCAGCCCTGCAGATAGATAGGTTACTGTCACCAGACCCAGTATCACCCCGGCCCTGCAGATAGATAGGTTACTGTCACCACAACCAGCATATCACCCCAGTCCTGCAGATAGATAGGTTACTGTCACCAGACCCAGCATATCACCCCAGCCCTGCAGATAGATAGGTTACTGTCACCAGACCCAGCATATCACCCCAGCCCTGCAGATAGATAGGTTACTGTCACCACAACCAGCATATCACCCCAGTCCTGCAGATAGATAGGTTACTGTCACCAGACCCAGCATATCACCCCAGCCCTGCAGATAGATAGGTTACTGTCACCAGACCCAGCATATCACCCCAGCCCTGCAGATAGATAGGTTACTGTCACCAGACCCAGCATATCACCCCAGCCCTGCAGATAGATAGGTTACTGTCACCAGACCCAGCATATCACCCCAGCCCTGCAGATAGATAGGTTAGTGTCACCAGAACCAGCATATCACCCCAGCCCTGCAGATAGATAGGTTACTGTCACCAGACCCAGCATATCACCCCAGCCCTGCAGATAGATAGGTTACTGTCACCAGACCCAGCATATCACCCCAGCCCTGCAGATAGATAGGTTAGTGTCACCAGACCCAGCATATCACCCCAGCCCTGCAGATAGATAGGTTAGTGTCACCAGAACCAGCATATCACCACAGCCCTGCAGATAGATAGGTTAGTGTCACCAGAACCAGCATATCACCCCAGCCCTGCAGATAGATAGGTTACTGTCACCAGACCCAGCATATCACCCCAGCCCTGCAGATAGATAGGTTACTCTCACCAGAACCAGCATATCACCCCAGCCCTGCAGATAGATAGGTTACTCTCACCAGAACCAGCATATCCCCCCAGCCCTGCAGATAGATAGGTTACTGTCACCAGAACCAGATGGTCTTTCCCCCTTGTGAATTGCTGCCTCTGTCCTCTTGTGACAATGTTCAAATGAAGTTTTAGGAGCAAACCAGGCGCTGCCATCGCACCCAAGAGCTCATTTGCATACTGACTAAACTAATTAGTGTCTCTCTTTAAGAATAGACCGTCATTGCAGAGAATCCCTTAAGCATTATAAACGTTAGATGTTATTGTTTGTGTAATAAAAAGTTGTACAATTTTCCAATATACTTTGTATACAATTCCCTTCAGGTTTCTAGATCTCTGCTTGCTGTCATTGCTTATTGACAGTGGATAAAAATCAGTCCATGGCCATGTGATGTATGATTCATGGTCATGTCATAGACAGTCCCTTTAAATCATCTTGCAAGATACGTCTCTGTTGAGGTTCTTCAGAAGAGCATCTCTCTGGAAGAACAAGAAGACAAAGCAGAAGTAAGTGATCTGATGATGATGATGATGATGATGATGATGATGATGAAGAGGAAAAGCCACAAAGCAAGTGGAACCACAATGAGAATTCTGAAGAAGAAGAAAAAGAGGAAAATCCAGTTGAGCAGATGTTCAGTGGACGAGAGGGAAGATCTGCGTCTACAAGGCTATAATCACACAGGAATGAGGGGCCATGTGTCTTCTGGCCTAAGGCTACAACCTTAGGGTGAATTCACACTGAGTAAACGCTAGCTTATTCTGAACGTAAAACACGTTCAGAATAAGCGGCGTCTAAAGCAGCTCCATTCATTTCTATGGGAGCGGGGATACGAGCGCTCCCCATAGAAATGAATGGGCTGCTTCTTTCACTCCGTGCAGTCCCATTGAAGTGAATGGGGAGTGCCGGCGTATACGGCAAGCTCTGCTCATGCCGGAGCGTACACGCCGGCACTCCCCATTCACTTCAATGGGACTGCACGGAGTGAAAGAAGCAGCCCATTCATTTCTATGGGGAGCGCTCGTATCCCCGCTCCCATAGAAATGAATGGAGCTGCTTTAGACGCCGCTTATTCTGAACGTGTTTTACGTTCAGAATAAGCTAGCGTTTACTCAGTGTGAATGTACCCTAAGTCTTAAAAATTTCGAGGGAGAGCCCTAAAAGTCATGCGACAACTACCCAAATGTATCTTTTTTTTTTTTCAACCACGACAGGACGCCGCCATCTTTAAACTTTTGTGTTTTCTTTTTCACTCCCTGCCAAAACCCATAACTTTTTCATTTCACCATTTACATCGTCATACGAGGGCTTGTTTTTTACTAGACAAACTTTACTTCCAAATGGTTCCTTATAATGTTCCTTAAAATGTCCCAGGAAGCCGAATGGGAAGGAATTAAAAAACAAACAAACAAAAAAAAAAACAGAACGGCCATTTTCATGTGGGTTTTGTTTTTCTTGTACCAATATGCGGTAAAAACGATGTTACCTTTATTCTATGGGCTGGTGCGATCACGGTGCGACACCAGATTAAAAAATTTTAAAAAATGCCCCCTCCCCTTTTATCCTCATGCTGGATGCGCCCCTGTAGTATGGGCCGTTTCCTAGGGTTTGTTGGAGGCCGGGCCCCCGGAGCCTCAGCCGGACACATCTCAGTAACACTCCGGGTTATTGTCAATTTTTTGCAGATTATGTAAAATTCTCCTTGGCCAAAAATCTCAGTTGAGTTTAAGAGATTTCCAAGCTGAGCGTTCGGCCGAGCGAGGGCGGTGTATTGTGCGTTACAGATCCGGAGCTTCCTGTGGTTTGGCAGGGCAGCTACCTGTTACATATTAGTCACCGCCTGACGTACAGGTTAAATATAGCCCCGATGGGCTCCGGGACTTTCTGTTTTCACATATCGCTGGAGAACCAAGAATGCCGCTGGCGCAAGACACCGCTAAGATGTCAGCCAGAGAAAAAGAACAAACCGGAGCTGTCACGCATGAACACATGTTCTATCAGAGAGACTGCGAAAGGTTGGGAAAGTCTCTATCAGAGGCCAGGGCTGCTATATACAGGCCGAAGTCACTCCAGCTGTATAGGCCTTCACTGTGACCGCTGTGTCAGGGCACCGGTCTATAGCCTGCGGATGGTCACTTTCCTACATAGACTCCTTCAGATACATATGCAGGGGGGATTTATGATCCAAATACATTGTACATGGCTGTGGATAAGCAAATATGCCGCAATTGTGCCATGTGTGAATATACCCTTAAATTCCTTGGATCTAGTGCCATGTCTTTAATCAATCCCCTTAAGAGTGACCATGGGAGTAAATACAAGGGTAGTATACACAGCAGCTGGTAGAGGGCATAAAAACCAAGGGGGCCCCATCTCTACTCAAAAGGCGCAGTTAGTGATCACTATGGACCATAGAAGGTTGACTGTGACCCAGAGATGTAGCTAGGCATTCAGCATGGGGAAGTGAACATGTCCAAGTGTCCACACATGACGTTATTACGCCCGCTTATGCCAAGAAGCACTGACATTTTTTGTCTGGTGTCTTGTAAATACAGGCCTGAAGTAGCTGGTTTACAAGGCAGTTAGATGAAGGATATGATTAAACTAGATTGTTGTCTGCAGACACTGATCTAATTAAAAATAAAGCATTAATGGCGGCCCTGGGGTGGGTGACATCACTGTGTGTATTCATACCTCCCAACCATCCCGAATTCCGCGGGACACTCACGATTTCAGTGTCCTGTCCCGCGGTCCCGGTCAGTGGGAGGTATGTCCCGATTTCAACTCATGCTGTCCCGATGAGCTGAATACATAGGCGTTTAAAGCAGGAGCTGTCACAGTTCGGCTCCTGCTTTAACGCTGAGCTCTGGCATTTGTAGCCGCGATGTCATGACGTAATATCGTGCCTACAACTATGTGTATGAGTGAGAGAGAGGAGAGAGCGGCAGAGGAGCGAGGGAAGGTGCATGTAAGTGTTTGTTTGGGTTAAACATTAAGGTAGAACGGCATGACACTGGAGCAGATGAAGGTGGGGGGAGAACGGCATGACACTGGGGCAGATGAAGGGGGGGAGAACGGCATAACACCGGGGCAGATGAAGGGGGGAGAATGGCATGACACTGGGGCAGATGAAGGGGGGAGAATGGCATGACATTGGGGCAGATCCAGGGGGGGAGAACGGAATGACACTGGGGCAGATGAAGGGGGAGAATGGCATGACACTGGGGCAGATGAAGGGGGGGGAGAACGGCATGACACTGGGGCAGATGAAGGGGGGGAGAACGGCATGACACCGGGGCAGATGAAGGGGGGAGAATGGCATGACACTGGGGCAGATGAAGGGGGGAGAATGGCATGACATTGGGGCAGATGCAGGGGGGGAGAACGGCATGACACTGGGGCAGATGAAGGGGGAGAATGGCATGACACTGGGGCAGATGAAGGGGGAGAATGGCATGACACTGGGGCAGATGAAGGGGGGGAGAACGGCATGACACTGGGGCAGATGAAGGGGGGGAGAATGGCATGACACTGGGGCAGAGACGGGGGGACATGAAACAGGGGGGATATGAAATGAGACAGAGATGGAGGGGGAGACATGAAACTAGGGACAGATGAAGGGTGTATATGAAACTGGGGGAGAAATGGAGGGGGGATTATACTGTGTGGGAACACATGAATGAGAATGGGTGGAGTCAACATAAAAGTGGGCAGGGCCAAATTTCTGCTTTTCAAAAGTTAGGAGGTATGTGTATTATCCTGTACTGTGACATCACTGTGTGTATTATCTCTGTACTGTGACATCACTGTGTGTATTATCCTGTACTGTGACATCACTGTGTGTATTATCCTGTACTGTGACATCACTGTGTGTATTATCCCTGTACTGTGACATCACTGTGTGTATTATCCTGTACTGTGACATCACTGTGTGTATTATCCTGTACTGTGACATCACTGTGTGTATTATCCTGTACTGTGACATCACTGTGTGTATTATCCCTGTACTGTGACATCACTGTGTGTATTATCTCTGTACTGTGACATCACTGTGTGTATTATCTCTGTACTGTGACATCACTGTGTGTATTATCCTGTACTGTGACATCACTGTGTGTATTATCTCTGTACTGTGACATCACTGTGTGTATTATCTCTGTACTGTGACATCACTGTGTGTATTATCCCTGTACTGTGACATCACTGTGTGTATTATCTCTGTACTGTGACATCACTGTGTGTATTATCCTGTACTGTGACATCACTGTGTGTATTATCCCTGTACTGTGACATCACTGTGTGTATTATCCCTGTATTGTGACATCACTGTGTGTATTATCTCTGTACTGTGACATCACTGTGTGTATTATCTCTGTACTGTGACATCACTGTGTGTATTATCTCTGTACTGTGACATCACTGTGTGTATTATCCCTGTACTGTGACATCACTGTGTGTATTATCCCTGTACTGTGACATCACTGTGTGTATTATCCCTGTATTGTGACATCACTGTGTGTATTATCTCTGTACTGTGACATCACTGTGTGTATTATCTCTGTACTGTGACATCACTGTGTGTATTATCCTGTACTGTGACATCACTGTGAGTATTATCCTGTACTGTGACATCACTGTGTGTATTATCTCTGTACTGTGACATCACTGTGTGTATTATTTCTGTACTGTGACATCACTGTGTGTATTATCTCTGTACTGTGACATCACTGTGTGTATTATCCCTGTACTGTGACATCACTGTGTGTATTATCCCTGTACTGTGACATCACTGTGTGTATTATCCCTGTATTGTGACATCACTGTGTGTATTATCTCTGTACTGTGACATCACTGTGTGTATTATCTCTGTACTGTGACATCACTGTGTGTATTATCCTGTACTGTGACATCACTGTGTGTATTATCCTGTACTGTGACATCACTGTGTGTATTATCCTGTACTGTGACATCACTGTGTGTATTATTTCTGTACTGTGACATCACTGTGTGTATTATCTCTGTACTGTGACATCACTGTGTGTATTATCCTGTACTGTGACATCACTGTGTGTATTATCCCTGTACTGTGACATCACTGTGTGTATTATCTCTGTACTGTGACATCACTGTGTGTATTATCCTGTACTGTGACATCACTGTGTGTATTATCCCTGTACTGTGACATCACTTTGTCTTACAATCTTGAGGTAAAGCACTGGGTGCCCCCATATTACTGTATGGGAGGGGTCTCCACTTGCTTCTTATACATCGGGATTGTGCTATATGAGGGTATTCAGCAAGTCCCTCCAGCGATGTAACAGATCCGCTCAGACTGTGTACTGTCCTGTATGGTAATTTGGGGGCATTAGGCGCCCACAAGTTTAACCCTTTAATAACATCTGACAGATATCCATTGTGTAAAGGGCACTTTCCCAGAGCTTTGAACTCCAATTAAAACACCATTGTCATAGTTCATGAGCGCTGCGAATACGGAATTATTATAAATACCTAGTCTCGGAGTGGCCTTTCAGCTTGGCAAGCTCTCTGGGCGCCTTCCTGCGGCGGCTGCTTACACCACACTATAACACAATTAGCTCCGGCATATTCCAGCCCAGAGAAGCGCGATAAGGAAAGAAAAACTACTATTAAATTAGGAGCCAGAGATCGATTAGAAGGGAATTCTTGATAGCTCAGCTTTCGCCGCAGCTCGCCAACAAGATGTCATGTTTCTAAAAGTAGTTCTTATTGTTTCAGGAGACTCACGCGTTTCTTCCCGACTCGCGTCGTGGTTTCATATTTGATCTCCAATTACTTGCTGAGAACAGCGATCTTATGTAATGTCAGGATCATCCTAAAATAACCTCTGTAATATGAGCGGAAATTTAGATTTTGGTTCCAAAAACACTTCTCATCTTTACCGGGTATTCATTAGCGCAGTCAATGGCGTGGCTATAGGGGTCGCCGTCTGAACATCGTAAACTTATTCCTCCTGCTCTCTGGTGCACTGGAGTGAGAAGATTTATCATACACAGCCTGTCACTGTCAGAAAGGAGGAGATTAACACTTTCAAGGCCAAAATAGTAGTCGGTCAGCAGTAGGGTTGAGCGATCGGGAAAGATCGGATCCCGATCGGCGATCGAGCAGATTACACGATCGGGAACGGCTGGAAAATGATCGACAATCGAATTTTAAAAACTAGTGCCGGCTCTCTCTTGTCCAGGTTCATCGGAGGACCCGAACAATGGAGAGGCCTTTTAGCCCTTTAAGGAGGACATGCCCCTGAAGGTTTTCTTAAGATATCCCTGTGAATACGCTCTTGAACCCTAAAGTAACATGCCACTTCCTTATCACTTTTGTCGAAGCCCCGGCAATGGTGTCCTGATAGCGTGACCCTCGCTGAGTACATTTCGGGCGGCCGCTCGCATGTCTTCACTTACACTTAAAATTCCCCAGATTATGGTTTATAAATAGCTGGAGGAACGGGTGATGTGGAATGTTTGGGTTGGAGATTAGACGTGCCTCTGACTTTGATGATCACTCGCACATTGCAGGAAATATTTGGTAGACTGAGCTGGGATGGCTGCCAAGGACAATGACAGAAGCCGCCATGATGGATCCTATTAAAAGTGACCGAGTATCATTCACGTATGTAAAGTACAGGCCACAAGAGTGACAGGTGAAAGGGGGTCCTATACTGTGGGCAGGGCAAAAAATGGTACCATATACTGTGGGGGTCCTATATTGGGGGAGCAAAATAGGGGGTCATATACTGGAGGCCAAAGTAAGGTGCCATATATTGTGGTGGTGGGGGGAGGGGTAAAAAATTGTGCCATATACTGTGGGGGTCATATACGGGGCAAAAAAGAGGACTGGAAGCAAAAACGGGAGGGGGCAAAAACGCAATGCCATATACTGTGGAGACCTAAAAAGGAGGTCATATATTTTGGAGGGGACAAAAAAAGTCATTTACTGGGGAGGGGCCAAAAAAGGACGTCATGTACTGTGTGGAGGCCAAAAAAAAGGGGGCCATATACTGAGTAGGAGGTAGGGTTGAGCGATCGGGATCGGAAAAGAACGGATCCCGATTCCAATATTTTCCCGCGGGATCAAGGTCGGAGGTTACTTCCCACAATGCTTGACGACTGGGCAATCATTGTTAGCCAGTAGCCAAGCATTGTGGGAAATAACCTCCGACCTCGATCCCACGGGAAAAGATCAGAATCGGAATCCGATCTTCTCCGATCCCGATCGCTTAACCCTAGTAGGGGGCCAAAAAAAAGGAGTTGTGTACCGTGTGACGGCCAAATATGGGGATTTTTTGGTCTGCAAACGGAGGGGAGGGTGTGTCCTACAATTTTAATTGGGGGGCTCCATCACGCAACCTAAAATACCTGGGTTGGATATTGGCATGTTGGATGCTATGGTAGAAAATCCTTGAAAAGAATGACTGCATAGTGGTCCGTGTCGGCAATTTCTTTACTCGTATTGACCCGTTTTTCTATGATTATGGGACATTTTTTAGCGGGCAGGTGTGTGTGAAACAGGGAAGAAGCTTATTCATAGAAAGAGGAAGGAGCAACTTTCACATCCTATCAGTGAGAATACAATCTCAGGACACCAGTTCTTATACAACACTACTAACTCCCAGAAATGTGGCCCTATCTATGTTCCAGAATGGGAAGTTGCTCTGTAAGAGTTTACCCTGTTCTGGTGGACCTGATGTGTTCATGCATCATATGGACAGCCATTATTCTTGTTCCCTGAAGTTCTCCACTTCAGTAGGGAGAGGCTGATCACGTCACCAATATGTAATGGGGTTTTCTGAGACTTTATTGATGATGACTTATCATTAGGTAGGGCCTTCAATTTTAGATTGGGGGGGTTCTGGTCTTAGGAATTGGATCATCACCGATCTGGTATTGATGACCTATTAATACTGATCACCAATATTAACCGCCCATAGAGTATATACGTCCGGAAGTGGTTGTCTTATTCTGCAAGTAGGTACTGGTATGTCCTTGCATGAAATGGTGAGCTGCGGATACAGGGAGCCGGCTATTACTACAGCCAGAGCTCCCCTAGAGAAGGCAGGGAAGGCTTATTACCGTCCCTGCTTTCCCGATCGCTGGCCCCGACATAGATGATTTTTACATTTTATCTGTGTTTTACACAAAAGTTAAGAATTTTTTTCCTACGTGTTGTCAGACCAGCCATCGGCTTACAGTGTCTTTTCCTTTAAATCGGGATTTTTTGGGGTAAAAATTTCCACCATAAGAAGAAGTAGTAATAATTCACCATCAAGGAACAAGTGAGACAGTGATGATCTGCCGATAGATCATGTCTGACATGAGCATGAGATACCCCGAGGTCTGACACCATACCCTGCTGAACACATTAACATGACAGATTTCTTGTCAGTGCTGACTGTAAATGGGAGAATTCCAGACGGACTGCACGCTATGCCAAGACGTCACCTGATTTACTTCTCCGAAGTCTGTATTTTATCTCATGGAAGGCGTCTGTATACAAGGCCTCATGTATCAAACATTGATATAGTGACTTCAGCAAACATAGCGAGCTATGCCGATACCGTCGTGACTCTCCTTTGTATTCTGAATTGATTTGGGGGTTTGGTTTGGGATCTGAATAACCTTCAGATCTATATTTGCTTTGAGGTGCCAAGAAGGGCAGGGGCGTAACTAAAGGCTCTTAAGCTTTGGTGCAAAAGCCCAGCATGGACCAAAAAAGGCATGGGTCAATATAATATATTGATCTTCTGCTTTATATGGTTGCTTCGGGGCTATAGACAACTTCTTCACCCTCAGGGTCTGCAGAGAACTCATAGTAGGTCAGTGAGATCTATTAACCATGACTTTCTCCAAAAGTAGGCTGGTACAACATCCCAGTGGACACTGCTTACATTGTTTTTTGTTTTTTTGTGTTTCGCTGCCACTGTGGTTGAAGATATTGTTTTCATATGTTTTTATATGTATTTTCCAATTTATTTGTTCGTTTTGCAGCTTCCCTCATGCTTAACATGTTTTACATACTTACATGATAAATTACACTGCGTATGTCTACCCTTCTGTATTTGGAGACTGGGAACAGCCCAGGCCAATTACAGACCTACTGTGACTCCTCTGCAGCCCCTGAGGGAGAAGATATTGTCTATAGCCCTGAAGAAACCATATACAGTCCTGAGACAGGGAAAAATCTGCTGTCAGCCTCATAGAGGGAGAAAATACCTTCTTTTGGAGGAAATCGTGGTTCATAGAACTCAGCAGGACCCATTCGCATCCAGGTATCCAGGGGGCACCAGAGGCCAGGGGTGATAAATTTACTTTGCACAGACTGCTGGCCATGAAAGAGAATCTGAAAGGAGATCAAAGAAGTTTATCCAGTCTTAGTGTGGTAGATGCTACGCGGCAAATTTAGCCCCACCCACGTTTGTGTTGACTCCGCCCACTCGTTAATTTTTCATGTGCCCGCACACAGTATAATCCTCCTACAGTCACCCGTAAATTATATGTCCCCCCTCTATCTCTCCCCAAGTTTCATATACACCCTTCATCTGCCCCCAGTTTCATGTCCCCCTTCCACCTCTGCCCCCAGATTCATGCCCCCCTCCATCTCTGCCCCCAGTTTCATGTCCCCTCCATCTCTGCCCCAGTTTCATGTCCCCTCCATCTCTGCCCCCAGATTCATGTCCCCCCTCCATCTCTGCCCCTAGATTCATGTCCCCTCCATCTCTGCCCCCAGATTCATGTCCCCCCATCTCTGTCCTCAGATTCATGTCCCCCCATCTCTGCCCCCAGATTCATGTCCCCTCAATCTCTGCCCCCAGATTCATGTCCCTCCATCTCTGCCCCCAGATTCATGTCCCTCCATCTCTGCCCCCAGATTCATGTCCCCTCCATCTCTGCCCCCAGATTCATGTCCCTCCATCTCTGCCCCCAGATTCATGTCCCCTCCATCTCTGCCCCCAGATTCATGTCCCCTCCATCTCTGCCCCCAGATTCATGTCCCTCCATCTCTGCCCCCAGATTCATGTCCCCTCCATCTCTGCCCCCAGATTCATGTCCCTCCATCTCTGTCCCCAGATTCATGTCCCCTCCATCTCTGCCCCCAGATTCATGTCCCCTCCATCTCCGCCCCCAGATTCATGTCCTCTCCATCTCTGCCCCCAGATTCATGACCTCTCCATCTCTGCCCCCAGATTCATGACCTCTCCATCTCTGCCCCCAGATTCATGTCCCTCCATCTCTGCCCCTAGTTTCATGTCCCCTCCATCTCTGCCCCCAGATTCATGCCGTCCTCTCCATCTCTGCCCCCAGTGTCATGCCGTCCTCTCCATCTCTGCCCACAGTGTCATGCCGTCCTCTCCATCTCTGTCCCCAGTGTCATGCCGTCCTCTCCTTCTCTGCCCCCAGTGTCATGACACACAGGTCAGCTCCTCGCTTCAGCCGCATATGTGTCAGCGAGAGAGGCGCGCAGAGGCGAATCGAGGCGCTGACCTGTGTCAGCTCCTTGCTTCAGCCGCATATGTGTTCAACTCAGATCTGCGTCCTCTGGATGCAGATCTGAGTTGAAATCGGGACATACCGGGACCAACCGGGACCGTCGGACATGTCACCCAAATCGTGAATGTCCCGCAGAAATCGGGACGGTTGGGAGGTATGGTCATTGTGTAAGGGGGGGGAAGGAGGGGAAAGGCACGGCAGTCGACTGGCTACCGGGGCTCTTGCAGGAACTTTTAGGATACAGCGGTTCCACGGACAGGCACAAACACACCAGACACGAAGTAAGAAATATAAATTTTACTCTATACCCTTTTTGGGGGAACTCCAGGCTAACAGGCCTGATGAAATCAATAATTACAAGACACTCAGCCGAGGGCCGAGACCCCTGAATGACACTGCACCGTGACGTAATATGTCAGAACTAGAGAACTATGCCTTTAACTAGCGGCTACCTATATAAAGTAGCTGCAATTTACCTATTAATACCAAGCTAACAAAACAATGTAAGTATGCAGAGGAAGATCACCTGCGGTGTCACACTGGGGTTAACAATATCACAGTTTACTATTTAACCTTCCCAATTCCCAATGTCCACATTTCAACACACTACCCCAACCCTGCAGGGAAGACTTCAGCAACCGGTTTTTGTTTTATCAGAAGTTAGTGCTTAGCTGCACAAGTCTCAGTGAACCAAATAACTCCTCTTATGACGAACTTCTGGTACTATAATCCAGGATATAGTGTCTCTTTTGAATAGCAGGACAACACGTGCTGTATCTCCGTTTAGTTAGAACTCGCTTTAAAGCAAAATGGCCGGAACCAGTCTATGCTAGGTTTTTGGCGCCAAAAAAAACTATTTACTGCGTGTATACACTATTCACCCTTATGAAAGGTGAATCGGAGCTCCGCTTACCCGGGTTAGCAAGGGGGCGAACAGTCAGATGGATTTTCCGAAGGAAACAGGAATTTCTTTGCCTCCAGGCAACTGGAACACGGTGTCACAAGGGCTGGTCCTTCTTTTCATCTGCTCCGCGGCGTCTGCACAGCAACCGTCTCCAACTCTCCTGACATGGGAACCAGCAACAGGTCCAGGCTTCTCCAGAGCTGGACCTGGCCTGAAACAAGCGTTGCACGGCAGCAAAATGGCGGTGGATTGTCCCTCAGATCTCTCACTGCTCAAACAGCCAGCTTCTTCTCCCACACTACTACAGTCCACTTCCTGAACTCGTCACTTCCTGGTTTTTCCTTTACCTAACACAGCGGCATCTTGTGGTCAAAAAGAATTACTACAATATAATTTTTCATTACAGACACATCTCCTTTAACCACTGCTATTATCACATCACATACTTGTCAGTGGGAAGTGTTCTGAGACTGTGATAGCATTAGTCACCCCGTGACAATTGCATTATTTGAAGTGTTCTGGGGGTTCAGGTTCTTAGTGCTGGAGCATTGACAGCTACATGTAGAACATAATCATACCTGTTGTGGTTGTGTAGGGGTTAAAGTGTCCATGTGCATTAGACCAAAGTTGGATGAACCCAATTATTTTGGCTATGTTTGGTGGCTTCCTAACTGTCCTAAGTGTCCTATCAGTTTTTCCTGCCGCTGATAATCACATTATGGCTGCAGCACATTTTACTTTTGTCGCTGAGGCTACGGGCGGGTACAGTAAAGAGCAGCTTGGCTCCTAATCTATCCATCACTACTAATACTGGTTTATTTACATGTATTTCTGCCAAGAGAAACTGTACAATAGCAAACAAATAGCTAGAGAAAACCCCATAACATAGAAGATCCAGGAACACTGGACTGCAAATGTAGGGAAAATACATGCAGCCCAAACACAGGGAAATGAGCATTGTCTGGAAAACTGCTCACTGTCTGTGAATAATATTCTCATCTGTAACGACACAAGCAGCCAGAAGTAAAGATACATAGAAGCTTTGCAGAATGTTCAGTCCAGTGCACAGAGCAAGCTGTTTGTAGATGTGTGGAGGATGTGAGGAGCAGCAACCCCTCCTCTCTCCTTCCCCTCCTCCTTTCCTACATTTATCATTCTGACCACTAAGCCTAATAATAGAAAGACATTGTAGGGCACCATGGTGGTTAATGAAAGTGCCTGGGAGTTTGGGAATGGTGGTAAGAAGAGAAGGGATTTCGGCGGGAGGTATGTTCTGATCTTATAACTCATCGGCGTCCGGAGCTCAGTTCCTGCCTTACCGCTGCGCTCCGGCTTCAGTGTGTGTAGGTGCGATGTGATGAGGTCATGTCGGGCCTACAACTATGTGTGTGGAGTGAGAGAGCGGAGAGAGCGGCGTGGGAGCGTTGGAAGGTGAGTATAAGTATTTGTTTTTGTTAAACTTTGAGGGAAACGTAATGAAGGGGGCCTATGAAACTTGGGGCATGGGGGGGGGGGAGAACGGCATGACACTGGGGCAGATGAAGGGGGAGAGAACGGCATGGCACTGGGGCAGATGAAGGGGGGGAGAACGGCATGACCCTGGGGCAGATGAAGGGGGGGAGAACGGCATGGCACTGGGGCAGATGAAGGGGGGGAGAACGGCATGACCCTGGGGCAGATGAAGGGGGGAGAACGGCATGGCATGACACTGGGGCAGATGAAGGGGGGAGAACGGCATGGCATGGCACTGGGGCAGATGAAGGGGGGAGAACAGCATGGCATGACACTGGGGCAGATGAAGGGCGGAGAACGGCATGGCATGGCACTGGGGCAGATGAAGGGGAGGAGAATGGCATGACACTGGGCAGATGAAGGGGGAGGGAGAACGGCATAACACTGGGGCAGATGAAGAGGGGGGGAACGGCATGACACTGGGACAGATTAAGGGGGAGGGAGATGGGGGGACATGAAACTGGGGGCACAAATGGAGGGGACATGAATCTGGGGGCAGAGATGGGGGGACATGAATCTGGGGGCAGAGATGGGGGACATGAAACTGGGGGCAGAGATGGGGGGACATGAAACTGGGGGCAGAGATGGGGGGACATGAAACTGGGGGCAGAGATGGGGGGGACATGAAACTGGGGGCAGAGATGGGGGGACATGAAACTGGGGGCAGAGATGGGGGGACATGAAACTGGGGGCAGATAAAGGGGTTATATGAAACTGGGAGAGATGGAGAGGGAATATAATTTACAGGTGACTGTAGGAAAATTATACTGTGTGTGGGCACATGAAAAATGAATGAGAACGGGCGGAGTCAACATAAAAGTGGGCGGAGCTAAGTTTGCCACGGTGCGCACGCACGCCACATATTTTGTCCCTCTTTCGGCTCTTCAAAAGTTGGGTGGTATGGAAACTGATAGATATCACTGTCTGGTTTTAATACATATATTATAAAAAAAAATTGTGGCGTTTTCCTTCTAAAGGGCATTAGTTAGGGGTTTCTATGAACATGGACAACCCCTTTAAATAAAGTACAAAACTGTGTTCATTTCTTTCCGCTCCATTCTGACCTTCACACGATGCCCTGTGCGCTTGCACAATACATGTTAATAAAAATTGGGAAACGATCTCGCATACTAAACAAGGAAAATAGACCGGAGCGCGGGCGCAGCCTGTGCCAAGTGCCTGCTATGTTATGTGGAATGCAGGAACTAGTTGTATGCCAGCTGTGTGATCCCTGGCACAAGAAAGCTGGTGCACAGGTGCGAAAAGTAAACGGGGTATATGGCGCTTATAAAAAGTAGTCATGATAGGGGTCTGCAAGAATAATCATGATGACGAACCTACTACCGTTTTCTGTCTCCAGCTTCTATACAGAGGTATGCGTCTCAATGGTTACAGACTACAAACACACCCTGTGTAGTCTGATCTTGCAACCACTCCTCTTCTCTCTTCCTCTTGCTCAGTAACACTACCCAGAGGCTTGTATACGTCAGACATATTCTTAGCGTATACACCCATGTTACACAATAGTACAAGAAAGCAAACAAGTAATAAGAATACAATAGAATCAGGAAGGATTTCTGCACCAAGGTTACTCTTCCTATTGTATACACTTTGCATATGGAATTATTACACATAGGTTATTTCCCCCTACAGGGGGCGTCCATCCCCTTCCACCATAGCGGTCCTATATACGCGACTCATGTTTCAGCCCCCCCAGGATAGACCTGTCTACGCTACATTTGTTTGTGTTCTTTGTGGCTTTGTGTGTTACATTGTGGGGTTTGTTTATTGCCATTGCAGATAACTCATTGTTGTTTTGTGCTTTGCCGGCCATTGTCACTCTAACTATGTTGTTGAGCAGGGATGTTTTAACCCATTGATGTGAAGCTTTTATAAGTCGGACTCATCTTTGTCATTTCGACATATCTTCCAACGTTCAGTGGACGCAAAGATGGTCGCCCATTTTTATCAGTAACACTAGACCGCCATCTATAGGGCCCATCACAGGGTGAAATGTCCCAGCAGTTGCCCCCATACAATCCAATTTCTCCTTGGTGACCCATTAGACAATATGATACAAAATACTATGACAGCAGTAGAACTCAGAATGGTGGAACATGGAGTTGATAGCTCTGTGCGTCGCGATTGTATTCAATTCCATCCGTGTCCTGAGGATATACAGTAGTTGAGATCAGGACGCACCATGTGGACAGCGGGACATCATCTGAAATGTGTGACTGTCCTGCTAATTGGGCATGGCCTCTGCTGCCAATGGGCACCGTTTGCCCAATGGTTAAAGCCGCCCTGTTGCACCATCATGCCACCTCTGATTCTGGTACTTGCAGGGTAGGGTATAGTGCGGTGGTTCCCAAGCACCCGAAACTCCTTTTCACCTATTGGCTGTGCAGATTAAGGTACAACTTATGGACGCTGCACCTGAAAAGTCTCCCTATAATAAGGGTTTGTCCATGCAATTTGGGAGTCCAGTCTGGAGCTTTGGTGCAATCAGTCGAGTCCAGTCTGGAGCTTTGGTGCAATCAGTCCATTTACCTGTCCCTGTAGGGTAACAATCACGTACCCGGTCCTAGCAAACCAAGGCCATGGTGTCTGGGTCCGTTTAAACTGATCGACATCTCCTCTGCAAATCGCAATGCTGCAAAATCTCTCTGCGGGACTACGACTACAACACTATCTGAAGAAGCCATTACCTGCATTCTGAGTAACCCCCTGGCACATGTCCTGCTGTAACGGCTTCTTCACACGGGGCACGGGATAGCGTATTTTGGTCCTGATTTTGATGTGGGAAGCCCCTCCGGAGTAGGCCCAAATGAATGGGCCTAGACCGGAGGGTGCTGCTGCGATGCGGACGCCGCGGCTGAATCAGCTGCGGAATCCGATTGAAGAAAGGGCAGCTCGCTTCTTTTAACCGTGAGCAGCAACATACCACTCATGGAAAAAAGGAAGCTAGTGTTCTGCCTAGACCTCTATTGTGAGGGGGCGGATTCTGACGTGCATTCGGCACCAAAATCCGCCCCCTCTTGCCCCGTGTGGACAAGCCCTAAATGACCTGCAAGTAATGCACCTGGTGAAG
The DNA here is from genome assembly GCF_031893055.1 of Leptodactylus fuscus. Lineage (NCBI taxonomy): Eukaryota > Metazoa > Chordata > Amphibia > Anura > Leptodactylidae > Leptodactylus > Leptodactylus fuscus. The sequence goes on from NC_134266.1 coordinate 266,894,870, forward strand.
TCGTGACCTGTGACTGTGGTCTGCGTTATTTCGGTATCATCTATGAAGCACTGGTGTCGCGGGAATCCGGCTGTCCTGTTCACCCCTTGTGGGTTGTCTGTGATAAGAATATTTTGGGAAAATTGAAGTGAACATTTGGCATTAACTTCTGCCATTCAAAGGGGACAAAAATAGAACCACCCAAATGATGTCTTGTCAGGCCAATTCAGGTCTTTGCAAAGTTCTTTGCAACCCCTAGACCCCCCAATTTAACAAGGTAGACTGCAGCTCTCCAGGTGTGTGGTCCAGGGGCCCATGCTGATGTGGTGGCTTCTTGTCTGGGGTCAGGATTTTTGCACTAAACAGCTGCGTGTACGGATCTTGTCTGTAGACCCCGGGGGGGATATGGTGTATATGTCTCAGCCTGGCCTCGTACGCCCTGCACCCCGGGGCACTAATAAAGAAGCGAGCACACCTGTGTTATGTGGATACTTGTAGGTCACGTCTGGTCACAGCGCTGTGAATGAAGGTCAGATCAGAAGCTCGAACTATGTGGACAAGCCTCATGTGATCAAACACATGTACATGTCTAGCTCACATGACAATGGAATCCAGATGGGAAAGCATCCAAGTTGCACAGCGGAACATCGTCGCTGCAGCCTATTTATGTGGCGTCCTGTCTGTTCACTTTCATAGTTTGTAGCTTCTCTAATATTCCTTTTCTCATCTCGGTCTTGCCAAAATTTTAACATTTAACCAGTAATAGGAGGATGACATGTTGTGTTTGTGACTATTAGAAAGTGCCATTGAGTGGTATAGACCAGAGAATCCAACACCCATATTATGTATTACTATCTGTGACATCATGCAACTACGACGCCAGCCATAGAAAATCCCAACCTGTTGCATTTTGGTTGCATGTCCGTTTTTCACGATAGATTTCAGTGGAAGTTTCCAGCTAGTGACACTCACACATACCTCCCAACTGTCTCAATATCCGCGGGACATTCACGATTTCGGTGTCCTGTCCCGCGGTCCCGGTCGGTGGGAGGTATGTCCCGATTTCAATTCAGATCTGCGTCCTCCGGGCGCAGATCTGAGTTGAACACATACGCGACACAAGCAAGGAGCTGTCACAGCTCAGCTCCTTGCTTTGCCGCGTCGCTCCGGCTAGTGGCTGTGTAGGCGCGATGTGAAGACATCACATCGCACCTACAACTCTGTTAGTGACACTACGGAGAGAGCGGCGGGGGAGCGTTGGAAGGAGAGTATAAGTGTTTTTTTATGTTAAACATTGAGGTGGAACATAATGAAGGGGGCCATGAAACTGGGGGCAGATGAAGAGGGGGGAAACAACGTGAAACTGGACAGAGATGGGGGGACATGAATCTGGGGGCAGAGATGGGGGCACATGAATCTGGGGGCAGAGATGGGGGACATGAATCTGGGGGCAGAGATGGGGGACATGAATTTGGGGGAAGAGATGGGGGCACATGAATCTGGGGGCAGAGATGGGGGACATGAATCTGGGGGCAGAGATGGGGGGACATGAAACTGGGGGCACAGATGGGGGGACATGAATCTGGGGGCAGAGATGGGGGGACATGATTCTGGGGGCGGAGATGGGGGGACATGAAACTGTGGGCAGAGATGGGGGGACATGAATCTGGAGGCAGAGATGGGGGAACATGAATCTGGGGGCAGAGATGGAGGGGACATGAATCTGGGGGCAGAGATGGGGGACATGAATCTGGGGGCAGAGATGGGGGGACATGAATCTGGGGGCAGAAATGGGGGGACATGAATATGGGGGCAGAGATGGAGGGACATGAATCTGGGGGCAGAGATGGGGGGACATGAAACGGGGGCAGAGATGGAGGAGGGACATGAATCTGGGGGAAGAGATGGGGGACATGTATCTGAGGGCAGAGATGGGGGGCATGAATCTGGGGGCAGAGATGGGGGGACATGAATCTGGGGGCAGAGATGGGGGGACATGAATCTGGGGCAGAGATGTGGGGACATGAATCTGAGGGCAGAGATGGAGGGGACATGAAGCTGGGGACAGAGATGGGGGACATGAATCTGGGGACAGAGATGGGGGGACATTAAACTGGGGGAGAGATGGAGGGGGGACATATAATTTACAGGTGACTGTAGGAGGATTATACTGTGTGGGGGCACATGAAAAATGAATGAGAATGGGCGGAGTCATCATAAAAGTGGGTGGAGCTAAATTTTCTGCAGTCCACCGCACACTTTGTCTCTCTTTCAGATCTTCAAAAGTTGGGAGGTATGCTCACATGCAGCATGTTTGCGACTTGACTGTGTTTTAAAGGGATTGTCTGGGCCCCAGACCGATCAGCTGTGTGGAGCCGATTCCATCTCCCATCTAGTACACATTACAAGACCGGAAGCAGAAAGCTATGCCTGTTGTCTAGCACCTTGCCCCTTTGAAGTTTGTAAGACCTGAGTTGCAGTGAAGGTGTAAGGCCACTATACAAGGGATGGAGCTTTTTGCTTCTGGACCCATATTGTTTACAGGATATGTGCTGATCGGTCCTAGGGTCAGGTGTCAGCCCCCTATAGTCCATATATTTATGGCCTATCTTGAGGATAGGCCATGCAAAAATAAGCTCAGACAACCCTTTAAAGGCACCACACCTGTCATGCACCCGAAGGTCACTAATATAAGTGGATGGAGTCACATTGTGCCCTGAGGATGCAACGACTGCAACTTCTGGCTGCAAAAACATTGAGCACCGATGGATTTTCTTTGCAACTAAAAGTTGCAATTGCATCACCTTCAGGGTCACAATATGACTCTACAATTGCATTAGTGAAGAAGCTGCGGGGAGACACAGTGCGACAGAATAGCGGCAGAAGTTGGAACCCATGATGTTGTGTAACACTAAAGACGTCGTGTGACATCACAAACATGTCACAAAATCGTTGTAGACATGCAACGTCTGCTCAACTTTTAGTCAACTGACATGTCTCGGCATCATGTCATGTAGCTCTAGTTACTAAATTGTCATGTAAATAATGTAAGCATACAAAGGGTTAAAAGCCTATTTTAAAGGGACTCCCCACCTAGTTGTAAGAGGGGTCTCTTAACAATAAGCTGACCGGAACTGTCAATGATCCTCGGACTCTTCTGGGATAATCTTTCATAGACATAAGTGGGAAAGTGACCTGCGATGATGTCACCACGTCTATTTGATGACATCATCAGTTCCAGCCAGTGCGTTGAACTTAAAAGACACCACCAAGAACAAGGCGCTGTGAGGTTAATGACACCAGAATTTCAGTAGCCGATACGATGATATATCCAAAAGCTTCAAATTATCCTAATACCTACTGGATCATCGGGGTTTGACTGCTGGGACCCCCAATGATCACAAGAATGGGGGTCCCTTGTACCCTTGCATGAATGGATCAGGAACAAGGAAGGGATCAAGGGTAGGTGAGGATTGCTAGACCAAACACCCGGAAAACTGATCAGAGGTAAATCAGCTCCAAGAGCACACACCTCGCACCAATATCTAACTTCCACTAGAGGGGGTATAACCTAAGCGATTTTACGTGCTGGTGGATCTGGTTTTGCAGAGTGGTCACACATAGGTTGACCTCTAACCCATAGGGGTGTAGAACTAGCAACAGGTCCGGGCCCTTGAGCCTATAAGCACCCAGAGACCCCCTGCCAGTATCATCCATTCAGCATGGTAAATGAAGGGTGCAGATTTGTGACCTGCCCCTTGTAAGCAAAGGTTTCTGGCCGCCACCGATCTCCTTGACCTTATGGACATGTGGGACAATTCGGTCATGACCAATATGGCCGCCATTACAAATCCCTAAGGCGGTGCAATCCTAAGAAAATCTTGACTAGCTAGTTATATAATAGTTGTATACGATGACATAACAAAACCACGTGAGAGCTGTAATGGCGGCCATATCGGTTGTCACCCAACTTGCTCAGATACAGGAGGACTCGAGGGATTATTTTTTTCTAGTTAAATAATCTTAAAAATCTGCATATGACAAACCAGTCCCGCACGGCCGCTCGCTCGCTCCCACCAAGGGTGATGTGAAACCCTGGCATTTCCTGTTTGTGACATAGTTTGTGAGGTTATTGACCCTGGCGAGGCTTTCCAAATAAGTTTGGAGGAGAGATTGTCCTTTGCTGGAATGTTCACTGTACATAACCTCTGACACCGCCTCGGCTATAGGATAGCATACAGTGCCATGAAAAGTATCTGCCCCCCTCTATTATTGTATATTTAACATATTGTATTCCCCCTTATGGCAGAAAACTGGGGTACATGGGAGTAGTTGTGATGCGTTACTTTTGTCTTTCTGCACCCTGGAGAGAAGTGGCCGTATCAGGGCAAAGTGCAAGGCTGGTCAGGCCGGGGACTGGCATGGATCCCGACCTTCCTTATATATACATAATATATATATATATATATATATATATATATATATATAAGACTACAGCACACTCGATCTCAGCATCCGTCCTGCTAAGTGCACCTCTTATATAATGTATACAATCCTTCAGCTCAGCTGTTTATGGCGCGGTTGCTGACTTGGCATTCAGCTCAGGTCTTTTCCTGTCTTCCCAAGTGACCATTTTACAAACATCTCACCAGCCGGCCCTGTGAACGGCGAGGAGAGACCCCGAGCGAGTCTGACTTTCCCATAGTCTCAGGAACCGCTACCATTGGACCTATCGCAGTACTTACCGACATAGAACAGCCCCACGGTATCGGCCACAGTGTAGATAATACACGTGAATGGGACGTCGCTGCAGTACCAATATCTGCCACTGTTAGAAGTAGAGCAGCATAGTGCGTAGGATGCCAGGATCTAGGAAACTGCTGACCTGTGGGGGTTCGGACAGTTGAACCCCCCAATATAACATTGATGGGCTATCCTAACTGTCCAGCTCTGCTTAGTATGTCCCCTGGGATGGAATTGAAGACAACATCTGAGGCTCCTATCATGTCTCGGGTTGACCATCTTTGCTCTGTTAAGAACCGTGCAGATCCATAAAGAGCGTCAGATACATAAAGATAAAGGCTTAGATACATAAAGGTTGCGATACATAACGGTTCAGATACACCGCTATTGATTAATCATTGGCTTTATTAACTTCATATAAGGTGTGAAATATAGAAGTTTATGGTAGAAGTCAGGGCAGTAAATGTCTTATATGTGGCCCCGTTGCTACTGCTGATGGGCCCTTGGCTTGACATATGTAGAGGTTGGTCGATAAAGGTTTGGCCACTTTTATCTCACATCGAGCTTGGAATCGGTCTCTTGTTGCAGTAGAGAACTATGCAGAACTAACTGCGGAACGTCGCCATTGAAGTCACTGAGATCAAGAACAATTGGAAAGTCTGGTAAATGTCTTGGCCATTGAGAACAAAGACCAAATTTGGAATCTGTCTCCTGATGCAGCCGGAACCTGACGTGGTTTGTGAGCACATGTGAACTGAGGAAAGTGGCCATTGGATGTAGTAAGTACATCGTACTGCGCAAAGTCCGGTAAATGTCTTGGCCATTGGTTGAGGACAGAGACCATGCTTGGAATCTGCCTCAAGATGCAGGAAACACATATTTCGTGAGTACATCTGACTACAGAAATTGGCCATCGCTTGAGAGGTCTGGATTTTGCCTCTTCTTGTAGAATCTGTAGTCTGGAGAGTTGATGTAGAGGTATCAGGATCATACAAGGACAGGAAATCTTGGCCTGATGCTTGTGATGTCATCAAAAGGCTCTTCTGGAACGTGATGGTTTTCACCCATTGACCTATTGGGGACAGGTGACTCTAGAGCGGACATGTGACTGTTCACTATCATCATCGTCCTCCAGATCCTGTGCAAGGTTTCCCTCACGATTCTGCCAAATGTTCTACCAGGAGAAATAATATATTAGAAATAATTCTTATATATAAATAGGACACATGGAGTGGGGTTGTCCTAATGGGAAAACACCTTCAGGTTTGACCTATAGACAATGGATGACAACCAATGGATAGACCCCACCCTACAGATACATAGGACAATGAAGAGAACCTTAACAAGCCCCTGCCCCCAGTTACTATGACTTACATGGCGTATTACAGCTTCTTTTATTGACTTATGTCCTGCCATCTGTCATTGGCAAATGTGAATCCTCCAAGAGTTGTTGATCTCCGTTGGCCATTGGTGCTATATTGGCCTCAGTGAAGAACAAGACATTCTCTATTTTCTTGGATGTGGAGAGAAGATACAAGAACCAAGGCTCAAAAAGGAGGAAGACTATGAACTGTACTTCTCAAGCTTTCCAGGGAATACACCGGCATGGAAAGGACATCTGCCAGGAGCCATTTCATAAAACATCCCGCCTTGTGAGAACCAGTCCACTGCCGTGTTGTAGGCCTTCTCCTCAAGAATCTGGGGAAATATCCAGGAGGGAATAAAAGTCAGAACATTGTTCAGACCATCAGAAGTCCTGGAGATGTCCAGAATTGTACCTAGTCATAGCTCAGTAACATGTAGATGATTCCTCCCCTCAGGAGACATGTACCGTATTTTCCGGACTATAAGGCGCACATAAAAACCTACGATTTCCTCAGAAATCGTAAGTGCGCCTTATAGTCCGGTGCGCCTTATATATGGATGGAAGCGGCGGCAAAGTCTGCGTGCCGCTTCCATACATACATAAAAGGCACCGTAAAAGTTATATTAAACTACCTCCCCCCCCCCCGTTTTAAAATAAAATCCTGAAACAGAATGTGAAACGTACCGAACGTTGCAGGGCGGGCGAGCGGTGCAGGGCGAGTGGTGCAGGGTGGGCGGGCGGGCATTCAGGCCTCCTCTTCCTCCGATGTCCTGACCACTTCCTCCGGCGCTCGCGAACTGATAATGGCCTGGGCGCATGCACAATATCATAATGCTTCTACTACGGCTACTGCGCATGCGCCCAGGCCATTATCAGTTCGCGAGCGCCGGAGGAGGAGGACGGAACATCGGAGGAAGAGGAGGCCTGAATGCCCGCCCACCCTGCACCGCTCGGTAAGTTTCACATTTTGTTTCAGGCTTTTATTTTAAAACGGGAGGGGGGGGGTAGTTTAATATAACTTTTACGGTGGGGCTCTATCAGCATGATTTTGCTGATAGAGCCCCTTTAACTCCTCGCCTGCCGAGCGCTTTCAATAGAAGCGTCTGGCACGCGGGGGGTTAAGCGGCCGCTGGCAAAGTCTGCGTGCCGCCACTTTCAATAACATATAAGGCGCACCGGACTGCGCCTTATAGTCCAGTGCGCCTTATAGTCCGTAAAATACGGTATCTAGGAGTCCTGACCTATCTTGAGATCTTCTTATCCCCAAAGATCTTCATCACAGCAAGGCCGAAGTCAGTCCTTGTTTGGTTTAGATTCAATTATCAATTTAAAGGGGCTCTGTCATGGGTTATGAGCCCCTTCAAGGTCTGCAAATCTACAATTTGATAGTCAGGACTCAAGGAAAAGCTGGGTGACAACCAATACGGACATCACTATAACTCACACCGGTGTTTTCCCATTTCAGAAAGACCCTGTTGCTTAGTTACGGCCCCTTCACACGGCGTAAGCGCGCTCATTTAGACATGTACGCATGTGTCCGAGCGCGGCGCTTCAAAACAGAGCCCATTCATTTCAATGGGAAGCGCGCGTATATCGGCATATATACGCGTTTCCCATTGAAATCAATGGGCTATGTTTTGAAGCGCCGCGCTCGGACATGTGTATACGTGTCTAAATGAGCGGCGCGCTTACGCCGTGTGAAGGGGCCCTTAGTCTCAGTTCACACTGAGCAGTATCCCATTATACGTTCATGGGATCCATCACGATCCATCCATCATGCAATGGATCCCACAAAGTGTCATGGCCTCCACTATAAACGCAAGGTCTTTTGACCTTTGCTGCTTTACGTTTTACTCACACGATGGTTTCCGGTTTGCGTCCATTTGCCTATTTTGACGCCTGAGATGAAGTCTACAGGGGTATATTTCCGAGCCCGATGGAGGGCGTGATTTATGGCATCCTCCGTTGAAAACATCAATCGTCATAAATCTCCGCCATTGTTTTAAAAAACAGACGTCACCCAGCCAAGGCGCTGGTGACATCCTGGGTCCCAGTGCAAGTTGTGTAGTGCGGGCCCTATCTGCCATGTACAATAGTGGTATATTTTAGGCAGCAGACGGATGTTTTGGGCCCCCCCACCCCTGGATTCAGGGCCCTGGTAGAGACTACTACCTAAATACACTAGTTAAAGGGGATGTCCAGGAACACCTGGACTGGACTAGGCCTGGGACATCGGAGTAACGGGCAGTTTTTTTTTTTCGTTCACCTTCCCCGGCCTCTTGGACAATCCCTTTAAGGCAATGCGCCCGGGTAGCCACCCCATCCCCAATAAAATCTGGGTGACCACCAGTACCACCACCATTACAGCTCAGCAAGGTTGTCTCTCAGATTTCTAGGACTTCTAGGGGATATTTCTAATACATTACTGCTGGACTGGAGATACAGATTTATATATATACCCCTTAGTCCTGTAACTGGGTGTGGCCAGCTCTACGCCCCGCCCACACCACTATATTCCCACGTAATAGCACCGCCCCCATTTCGCTTTAAGACAGAGACCCCGCCCACTCAGTAGATTTCTCTGGAAAGCCCCGCCCTCCCAGTGGCAGACCCACGGGATACGCCCCGCCCCCATGTCACGTGACGCCACCGGGCTCTCTCACGGCTCTGAGGTGGAGCTGCGCCGCCATTTTCCCCTCTGCTCCCGTTCTCTGACGCTCAGCGCCGTACGGCGGCCAGTACCGGCGGCTCCCCGGCGTGCTTGTGTGCGTGAGCCGGGCCCGGAGCGTCCGTGTGTGTGGGCGGGCTCCTCTCCATGAGCAGGTGTGCGGCTGGACTGGTCACACCGGATCCCACGTCCCGGGCCTCATCCCTCTGATCTGTGCGCTACAAGGAGCTGCCATGTCCGGACAGAGCATCACGGACCGCATCACGGCGGCGCAGCACAGCGTTACCGGCTCCGCCGTCTCCAAGACCGTCTGCAAAGCCACGACCCACGAAATCATGGGGCCCAAGAAGAAGCACCTGGACTGTGAGTACTGGGGCCCCGGGAGTGGGATGCCTGTGGGGGACCCTGCAGGGGGCGCAGTGTCTTGTGGGGACCCCCTGTCTGGTCAGTGAGGGGCGCAGTGTCTTGTGAGGACCCCCAGTCTGGTCAGTGAGGGGTGCAATGTCTTGTGAGGACCCCCAGTCTGGTCAGTGAGGGGTGCAGTGTCTTGTGAGGACCCCCAGTCTGGTCAGTGAGGGGTGCAGTGTCTTGTGCGGACCCCTAGTCTGGTCAGTGAGGGGCGCAGTGTCTTGTGAGGACCCCCTGTCTGGTCAGTGAGGGGCGCAGTGTCTTGTGCGGACCCCTAGTCTGGTCAGTGAGGGGCGCAGTGTCTTATGGGGACCCCCAGTCTGGTCAGTGAGGGGTGCAGTGTCTTGTGCAGACCCCCAGTCTGGTCAGTGAGGGGTGCAGTGTCTTGTGCAGACCCCCAGTCTGGTCAGTGAGGGGTGCAGTGTCTTGTGGGGACCCCTAGTCTGGTCAGTGAGGGGCGCAGTGTCTTGTGGGGACCCCCAGTCTGGAGAGTGAGGGGCGCAGTGTCTTGTGGGGGACCCCCAGTCTGGACAGTGAGGGGCGCAGTGTCTTGTGGGGGACCCCTAGTCTGGTCAGTGAGGGGCGCAGTGTCTTGTGGGGACCCCCCGTCTGGTCAGTGAGGGGCGCAGTGTCTTGTGGGGACCCCCAGTCTGGAGAGTGAGGGGCGCAGTGTCTTGTGTGGGACCCCCAGTCTGGACAGTGAGGGGCGCAGTGTCTTGTGGGGGACCCCTAGTCTGGTCAGTGAGGGGCTCAGTGTCTTGTGGGGGACCCCCAGTCTGGACAGTGAGGGGCGCAGTGTCTTGTGGGGACCCCCAGTCTGGAGAGTGAGGGGCGCAGTGTCTTGTGGGGACCCCTAGTCTGGAGAGTGAGGGGCGCAGTGTCTTGTTGGGACCCCCAGTCTGGAGAGTGAGGGGCGCAGTGTCTTGTGGGGACCCCCGGTCTAGTCAGTGAGGGGTGCAGTGTCTTGTGGGGGACCCCCAGTCTGGTCAGTGAGGGGTGCAGTGTCTTGTGGGGGACCCCCAGTCTGGTCAGTGAGGGGTGCAGTGTCTTGTGGGGACCCCCCGTCTGGTCAGTGAGGGGCGCAGTGTCTTATGGGGACCCCCAGTCTGGTCAGTGAGGGGTGCAGTGTCTTGTGGGGACCCCCCGTCTGGTCAGTGAGGGGCGCAGTGTCTTGTGGGGACCCCCAGTCTGGAGAGTGAGGGGCGCAGTGTCTTGTGCAGACCCCTAGTCTGGTCAGTGAGGGGCGCAGTGTCTTGTGGGGACCCCCAGTCTGGAGAGTGAGGGGCGCAGTGTCTTGTGCGGACCCCTAGTCTGGTCAGTGAGGGGCGCAGTGTCTTGTGCAGACCCCCAGTCTGGTCAGTGAGGGGTGCAGTGTCTTGTGGGGACCCCTAGTCTGGTCAGTGAGGGGCGCAGTGTCTTGTGGGGACCCCCAGTCTGGAGAGTGAGGGGCGCAGTGTCTTGTGGGGGACCCCCAGTCTGGACAGTGAGGGGCGCAGTGTCTTGTGGGGGACCCCTAGTCTGGTCAGTGAGGGGCGCAGTGTCTTGTGGGGACCCCCCGTCTGGTCAGTGAGGGGCGCAGTGTCTTGTGGGGACCCCCAGTCTGGAGAGTGAGGGGCGCAGTGTCTTGTGGGGGACCCCCAGTCTGGACAGTGAGGGGCGCAGTGTCTTGTGGGGGACCCCTAGTCTGGTCAGTGAGGGGCGCAGTGTCTTGTGGGGGACCCCCAGTCTGGACAGTGAGGGGCGCAGTGTCTTGTGGGGACCCCCAGTCTGGTCAGTGAGGGGTGCAGTGTCTTGTGGGGACCCCTAGTCTGGTCAGTGAGGGGCGCAGTGTCTTGTGGGGACCCCCAGTCTGGAGAGTGAGGGGCGCAGTGTCTTGTGGGGGACCCCCAGTCTGGACAGTGAGGGGCGCAGTGTCTTGTGGGGGACCCCTAGTCTGGTCAGTGAGGGGCGCAGTGTCTTGTGGGGACCCCCCGTCTGGTCAGTGAGGGGCGCAGTGTCTTGTGGGGACCCCCAGTCTGGAGAGTGAGGGGCGCAGTGTCTTGTGGGGGACCCCCAGTCTGGACAGTGAGGGGCGCAGTGTCTTGTGGGGGACCCCTAGTCTGGTCAGTGAGGGGCGCAGTGTCTTGTGGGGGACCCCCAGTCTGGACAGTGAGGGGCGCAGTGTCTTGTGGGGACCCCCAGTCTGGAGAGTGAGGGGCGCAGTGTCTTGTGGGGACCCCCAGTCTGGAGAGTGAGGGGCGCAGTGTCTTGTGGGGACCCCCAGTCTGGAGAGTGAGGGGCGCAGTGTCTTGTTGGGACCCCCAGTCTGGAGAGTGAGGGGCGCAGTGTCTTGTGGGGACCCCCGGTCTAGTCAGTGAGGGGTGCAGTGTCTTGTGGGGGACCCCCAGTCTGGTCAGTGAGGGGTGCAGTGTCTTGTGGGGGACCCCCAGTCTGGTCAGTGAGGGGTGCAGTGTCTTGTGGGGACCCCCCGTCTGGTCAGTGAGGGGCGCAGTGTCTTATGGGGACCCCCAGTCTGGTCAGTGAGGGGTGCAGTGTCTTGTGGGGACCCCCCGTCTGGTCAGTGAGGGGCGCAGTGTCTTGTGGGGACCCCCAGTCTGGAGAGTGAGGGGCGCAGTGTCTTGTGCGGACCCCTAGTCTGGTCAGTGAGGGGCGCAGTGTCTTGTGGGGACCCCCAGTCTGGAGAGTGAGGGGCGCAGTGTCTTGTGCGGACCCCTAGTCTGGTCAGTGAGGGGCGCAGTGTCTTGTGCGGACCCCTAGTCTGGTCAGTGAGGGGCGCAGTGTCTTGTGGGGGACCCCCAGTCTGGACAGTGAGGGGCGCAGTGTCTTGTGGGGACCCCCAGTCTGGACAGTGAGGGGCGCAGTGTCTTGTGGGGGACCCCCAGTCTGGACAGTGAGGGGCGCAGTGTCTTGTGCGGACCCCTAGTCTGGTCAGTGAGGGGCGCAGTGTCTTATGGGGACCCCCAGTCTGGTCAGTGAGGGGTGCAGTGTCTTGTGCGGACCCCTAGTCTGGTCAGTGAGGGGCGCAGTGTCTTATGGGGACCCCCAGTCTGGTCAGTGAGGGGCGCAGTGTCTTGTGGGGACCCCCCGTCTGGTCAGTGAGGGGCGCAGTGTCTTGTGGGGACCCCCAGTCTGGAGAGTGAGGGGCGCAGTGTCTTGTGGGGACCCCCGGTCTAGTCAGTGAGGGGTGCAGTGTCTTGTGGGGGACCCCCAGTCTGGTCAGTGAGGGGCGCAGTGTCTTGTGGGGACCCCCAGTCTGGACAGTGAGGGGCGCAGTGTCTTGTGGGGACCCCCAGTCTGGTCAGTGAGGGGCGCAGTGTCTTGTGGGGACCCCCAGTCTGGAGAGTGAGGGGTGCAGTGTCTTGTGGGGGACCCCCAGTCTGGACAGTGAGGGGCGCAGTGTCTTGTGCGGACCCCTAGTCTGGTCAGTGAGGGGCGCAGTGTCTTATGGGGACCCCCAGTCTGGTCAGTGAGGGGTGCAGTGTCTTGTGCGGACCCCTAGTCTGGTCAGTGAGGGGCGCAGTGTCTTATGGGGACCCCCAGTCTGGTCAGTGAGGGGTGCAATGTCTTGTGGGGACCCCCAGTCTGGTCAGTGAGGGGCGCAGTGTCTTGTGAGGACCCCCAGTCTGGTCAGTGAGGGGCGCAGTGTCTTGTGGGGACCCCCAGTCTGGAGAGTGAGGGGTGCAGTGTCTTGTGGGGACCCCCAGTCTGGTCAGTGAGGGGCGCAGTGTCTTATGGGGACCCCCAGTCTGGTCAGTGAGGGGTGCAGTGTCTTGTGCGGACCCCTAGTCTGGTCAGTGAGGGGCGCAGTGTCTTATGGGGACCCCCAGTCTGGTCAGTGAGGGGTGCAATGTCTTGTGGGGACCCCCAGTCTGGTCAGTGAGGGGCGCAGTGTCTTGTGAGGACCCCCAGTCTGGTCAGTGAGGGGCGCAGTGTCTTGTGGGGACCCCCAGTCTGGAGAGTGAGGGGCGCAGTGTCTTGTGAGGACCCCCAGTCTGGTCAGTGAGGGGCGCAGTGTCTTATGGGGACCCCCAGTCTGGGGAGTGAGGGGTGCAGTGTCTTGTTGGGACCCCCAGTCTGGGGAGTGAGGGGCGCAGTGTCTTGTGCAGACCCCCAGTCTGGTCAGTGAGGGGTGCAATGTCTTGTGGGGACCCCCAGTCTGGTCAGTGAGGGGCGCAGTGTCTTGTGGGGACCCCCAGTCTGGAGAGTGAGGGGTGCAGTGTCTTGTTGGGACCCCCAGTCTGGTCAGTGAGGGGCGCAGTGTATTGTGGGGACCCTCAGTCTAATCAATGAGTAGGCGCAGTGTATTATACGGATCCTCTGGTCTCATTAGTGAGGGGTCTAATGCATTGTGGGGATCCCCTGTTTGGTCACTGAGGGTCTCCGTACTGTGTATGGTCAGTGAGGGGTGCTGTGTAGTTGTGGGGACCCCCTGTCTGGTCAGTGAGGGGATGCAGATTATGTTATTGTAGAGCAGGGAGCCGCTGCCTGGTAAATATAGGAGAGGGTCCCCTGTATTATATTTGAGGGGTGCAGGGTACAGTAGCGGTCCCCTGTCTGGTGTTAGGGGTGCAGGGTATAGAAGGGGGTCCCTTTACCCCCCTGAGTCTTCAGGATATTTGTGGTGTTATCCAGCCTTTCAGAGCAGGTTTCGGGGTAACTGAGAGACTCTTTCATGTTTTTTGGGGATCCCTTGTTGCCAGTAGTGTTTTTCGGGCTGTGTTACAGTTACTGTATCCATGGTAACCTCCTCCCTTGCCCGGTGTCCTGTGTGGTTGCCCTTATTTGCCTTGCTGTGTCCCTGGGGGTATTTTGTCCCCGCCTTACCCGGTCTGTGTTGTCCCGTTTTTGAGTTTACGTCTAGTGGATAATAAAGCTAAGAGACTGTTCACAGCTGCATGTTGCAGAACAGGTAACACAGTAACAACCCTGCAGCTGTGTGTCCATCACGCCACTACAACTTCTCCGGGCCAAGAACTTCTCGCAGCTGAGGCTTTGTCACATTTGTATCTGATGTAGACAATAATCTGATGGTTTGTTACAGTGTATCAGATGTTAAATTTGTTCATTGCAGTAAAGCAACGTTGTTTCCATTCCATTCAAAACATGAAATAAATGGGTAAAAATACAGAAATTGGGGTAGCCGGGGACTCCTCATAAATTTTGGGGTACCTGTAAGATAAAGAGAAGTATGTGGGGCTTCTGTGTATGTTCAGTAGCCAGAAGTGCAGTGAGTGGTCACGTTTCCGTCTGTGTTTTTACGGCCGGGGTATGACCGACCCTCCGCATCTACAGACATCAGAGAGTATAGGGCCGTGATGGCGAACCTGTGGCACTCCGAGCCCCCTCTATGGGGACCCATCCATGGAGCAGATTGTACTGTGTGGGGTCACTGTGCAGCACATTGTACTGTCTGGGGGTCACTGTGCAGCACATTGTACTGTCTGAGGGTCACTGTGCAGCACATTGTACTGTCTGGGGGTCACTGTGCAGCACATTGTACTGTCTGAGGGTCATTGTGCAGCACATTGTACTGTCTGGGGGTCCCTGTGCAGCACATTGTACTGTCTGGGGGTCATTGTGCAGCACATTGTACTGTCTGGGGGTCACTGTGCAGCACATTGTACTGTGTGGGGGTCACTGTGCAGCAAATTGTACTGTCTGGGGGTCACTGTGCAGCACATTGTACTGTCTGGGGGTCACTGTGCAGCACATTGTACTGTCTTGGGGTCACTGTGCAGCACATTGTACTGTCTGGGGGTCACTGTGCAGCAAATTGTACTGTCTGGGGGTCACTGTGCAGCACATTGTACTGTCTGGGGGTCACTGTGCAGCACATTGTACTGTCTGGGGGTCACTGTGCAGCACATTGTACTGTCTGGGGGTCACTGTGCAGCACATTGTACTGTCTGTGGGTCACTGTGCAGCACATTGTACTGTCTTGGGGTCACTGTGCAGCACATTGTACTGTCTGGAGGTCACTGTGCAGCACATTGTACTGTCTGGGAGTCACTGTGCAGCACATTGTACTGTCTGGGGGTCACTGTGCAGCACATTGTACTGTCTTGGGGTCACTGTGCAGCACATTGTACTGTCTTGGGGTCATTGTGCAGCACATTGTACTGTCTGGGGGTCACTGTGCAGCACATTGTACTGTCTGGGGGTCACTGTGCAGCACATTGTACTGTCTGGGGGTCACTGTGCAGCAAATTGTACTGTCTGGGGGTCACTGTGCAGCACATTGTACTGTCTGGGGGTCACTGTGCAGCACATTGTACTGTCTTGGGGTCACTGTGCAGCACATTGTACTGTCTGGGGGTCACTGTGGAGCAGATTATACTGTCTGGGGGTCACTGTGCAGCACATTGTACTGTCTGGGGGTCACTGTGCAGCACATTGTACTGTCTGGGGGTCACTGTGCAGCACATTGTACTGTCTGGGGGTCACTGTGCAGCACATTGTACTGTCTTGGGGTCACTGTGCAGCACATTGTACTGTCTTGGGGTCATTGTGCAGCACATTGTACTGTCTGGGGGTCACTGTGCAGCACATTGTACTGTCTGGGGGTCACTGTGCAGCACATTGTACTGTGTGGGGGTCACTGTGCAGCAAATTGTACTGTCTGGGGGTCACTGTGCAGCACATTGTACTGTCTGGGGGTCACTGTGCAGCACATTGTACTGTCTTGGGGTCACTGTGCAGCACATTGTACTGTGTGGGGGTCACTGTGCAGCAAATTGTACTGTCTGGGGGTCACTGTGCAGCACATTGTACTGTCTGGGGGTCACTGTGCAGCACATTGTACTGTCTTGGGGTCACTGTGCAGCACATTGTACTGTCTGGGGGTCACTGTGCAGCACATTGTACTGTCTGTGGGTCACTGTGCAGCACATTGTACTGTCTGGGGGTCACTGTGCAGCACATTTTACTGTCTGGGGGTCACTGTGCAGCACATTGTACTGTCTGGGGGTCACTGTGCAGCACATTGTACTGTCTTGGGGTCACTGTGCAGCACATTGTACTGTCTTGGGGTCACTGTGCAGCACATTGTACTGTCTGGGGGTCACTGTGCAGCACATTGTACTGTCTGGGGGTCACTGTGCAGCACATTGTACTGTGTGGGGGTCATTGTGCAGCACATTGTACTGTCTGGGGGTCCCTGTGCAGCACATTGTACTGTCTGGGGGTCCCTGTGCAGCACATTGTACTGTCTGGGGGTCACTGTGCAGTACATTGTACTGTCTGGGGGTCACTGTGCAGCACATTGTACTGTGTTGGGATCACTGTGGAGCAGATTGTACTGTCTGGGGGTCACTGTGCAGCACATTGTACTGTCTGGGGGTCACTGTGGAGCAGATTATACTGTCTGGGGGTCACTGTGCAGCACATGGTACTGTGTGGGGGTCACTGTGCAGCACATTGTACTGTCTGGGGGTCACTGTGCAGCACATTGTACTGTGTGGGGGTCACTGTGCAGCACATTGTACTGTGTGGGGGTCACTGTGCAGCACATTGTACTGTCTGGGGGTCACTGTGCAGCACATTGTACTGTGTGGGGGGTCACTGTGCAGCATAAAGCCCCTTTCGTATGACCATATTTTGCAGGTCTGTAGGATCTTGCTCCATCTTGGCTGCACGAAGTGAAGTTTCTCTGTACCTGTTTCTTGAAGATGTGACCGCTGACTAGTTGCAGAGGACGATACATTATAGCGCTGCGTGTGACGGGTGCAGGGTGGTGTGGGCTGGTCAGGTGACTGGAGATGGTTTGTTGATGGATACGGGATGTCTTTATATCTGTTTTACTGTAAATATATAGGGCAGGACTAAAGCTTGTGTAGTCTGCTGGGGACAGGCCGGGTGTCAGAGTCAGCAGAGAACACAGAGGTTGGTTATAACCAGCAAACACAGTACTGAATGGAGGGAATGGCGGTGACATTGTGCGGTCCCAATCACAAAGACGCCCCCTGGCATGGCTGGGTCATAACAGTCCCAGGTCAGCTCTGCTCATGCATAATGATACGGCACGGCGGTGTCCTTAGAAATTGGACCTAGGGGTTCCGAGCTGGTTGAAAACCTGGATCACATGATCTGAAACGGCCCCGTCCCCTGGTTTACATATATACTTTACTATAGTCTACCACCCCCATAGCATAGGGTAATATACCAGTGCAAACAGGAGGAGCCAAATGACCCAGGGGGTGGGTCTGGTTCCGGTCACATGACCGGGGGTCAGAACCACCAAATCCAGCTGCAGCAAACAACTGGACCGGGTAAACTCAACCCCTTTAAGTCTCTCTGGGCCCCTTTATAATACAGGTGCACTGCTGGGGGCCGGAACCAAAATCTTCGAAGTGATGCAGGTCTCTGATGTAACCCATGGCCGCTCTTTGGTGTGAACTATAGTAAGTTTATCCCTGCCCTGGCCCACCTTGATCCCAGCCCCCCTCTTTATAAAAAGTTTGGGGTGCGGAAGGAACGATGTGGTACAAGAAGGGGCTGTGCCCCAAAGAGGGGCCTTGTCTGCAGCCGACCGGTATAGATAGGTTAGTAAATGCACCCAAAATGTAAGGACAAAGTAAATGGACAACATTTCGGCACTTATTTTTTTAGACCTTTCTAAATATACATAAACAGCCGCTTGTGCCATGAAGCCGCGTGTGCCAGCACCCTGGAGCAGTCCGGATCACGGGAACGACCTCAGGGGATTCCTCCGATCCTGCGATGTATAGCTTACACTGCAAGGACAGTTCTCATATTTAAAGGGATTTTTTTTCCCCTGAAATTGCACCACACCAGTCTACAGGCTGACTGCGGTATTGCAGATCATCCCTATTCTCTGGAGTGCCGCAATGGATGGGTAAATCGAGGCTTTGCTGTTACTTCCTTTTGGTGTCCGGAGCCTTGTGCAGACCTATATAGAAGGCGGCGATGTCACGGGGATGTGCGGCGTGTGCGGAGGCCTCTAAATTATTCACTGTTGTGCGCGCACGTTCTGTGAAGCGGCATTGTCATTCTTGTGAAATGAGTTCTTACACTGGGCGGGGGGTGGTAACAGGGCCATAAAAACTGCGGGGTGAAGCTATAAGGGGCATGGGACGTTATAGGAATCCTACATACTTGTGGCTTACAACCGCGCTGAAGCTGCACCTCTCTGGCTGGGGGTTGTAGTTCAACTTCCCACCCCCCCTTCCCCCCGGACTCTGTATATACAATATACGTACATGTATGCTGTCCCCCCCGGACTCTGTATATACAGTATACGTACATGTATACTGCCCCCCGGACTCTGTATATACAGTATACGTACATGTATGCTGTCCCCCCCGGACTCTGTATATACAGTATACGTACATGTATACTGCCCCCCGGACTCTGTATATACAGTATACGTACATGTATGCTGTCCCCCCGGACTCTGTATATACAGTATACGTACATGTATTCTGCCCCCCTGGACACTGTATATACAGTATACATGTATGCTGTCCCCTGACTGCGTGGGTCCTGTATGTTCCCATCCTCACGTTGCGGTTGTTTGTGTGCTGGTATCAGTCTCTTTATTAGATGTCATTGTTCTCTGCGCCTGGAACAAGTGATTTCATAGCGTTTCTTTTTTAATTGTGTGTTTGGACGGCGCGCGGATCCGTAACCAGGAGATTTATTTCTTACACCGAGCTTTCTGCAAATACACATTTGTCTCTTTCATACAGTCGGTCTTTATAAGAATTGTTCTAAGCGGAATACTAAAGCGATGGCTTTCGGCCTCGTGTACAGGGCAGAGACATCTGAGTACCCTATGTTTTTTGGGTGCTCTAATATGGCTTTGAATGGTCACTTTATATACAGCTGTAATGTTGGCCAAACTTGCTGAGTTCAATGGAACCGGCCACCATCTAAGAATGGCCGTGTACTGCCCTCAGTGGTAGCCACCATCTAAGTATGGCCGTGTACTGCCCCCAGTGGTAGCCACCATCTAAGTATGGCCGTGTATTGCCCCCAGTGGTAGCCACCATCTAAATATGGCCGTGTACTGTCCCCAGTGGTAGCCACCATCTAAGAATGGCTGTGTACTGCCCCCAGTGGTAGCCACCATCTAAGAATGGCCATGTACTGCCCCCAGTGGTAGCCACCATCTAAGTATGGCCATGTACTGTCCCCAGTGGTAGCCACCATCTAAGTATGGCCGTGTACTGCCCCCAGTGGTAGCCACCATCTAAGTATGGCCGTGTACTGCCCCCAGTGGTAGCCACCATCTAAGTATGGCAGTGTACCGACCCCAGTGGTAGCCACCATCTAAGTATGGCCGTGTACTGCCCCCAGTGGTAGCCACCATCTAAGTATGGCTGTGTACTGCCCCCAGTGGTAGTCACCATCTAAGAATGGCCGTGTACCGATCCCAGCGGTAGCCACCATCTAAGTATGGCCGTGTACTGCCCCCAGTGGTAGCCACCATCTAAGAATGGCCGTGTACTGCCCCCAGTGGTAGCCACCATCTAAGTATGGCCGTGTATTGCCCCCAGTGGTAGCCACCATCTAAGAATGGCCATGTACTGCCCCCAGTGGTAGCCACCATCTAAGTATGGCCGTGTATTGCCCCCAGTGGTAGCCACCATCTAAGAATGGCCATGTACTGCCCCCAGTGGTAGCCACCATCTAAGTATGGCTGTGTACTGCCCCCAGTGGTAGCCACCATCTAAGTATGGCCGTGTACTGCCCCCAGTGGTAGCCACCATCTAAGAATGGCCGTGTACTGCCCCCAGTGGTAGCCACCATCTAAGTATGGCCGTGTACTGCCCCCAGTGGTAGCCACCATCTAAGTATGGCCGTGTATTGCCCCCAGTGGTAGCCACCATCTAAGTATGGCCGTGTATTGCCCCCAGTGGTAGCCACCATCTAAGAATGGCCGTGTACTGCCCCCAGTGGTAGCCACCATCTAAGTATGGCTGTGTACTGCCCCCAGTGGTAGTCACCATCTAAGAATGGCCGTGTACCGACCCCAGTGGTAGCCACCATTTAAGAATGGCCGTGTACCGACCCCAGTGGTAGCCACCATTTAAGTATGGCCGTGTATTGCCCCCAGTGGTAGCCACCATCTAAGAATGGCCGTGTACTGCCCCCAGTGGTAGCCACCATCTAAGTATGGCAGTGTACTGCCCCCAGTGGTAGCCACCATCTAACAAGTAGGAAGGGAATACCTCTTAACAGACTATTTAAAGGGGTTGTCCCAGTATGAACACTTATCCCCTGACTTCTATGGGGTTGCCAGGATTGTAATCTCCAGCAAAGCCCCATAAAAGAGAAGTGAGCTCCGGTCCCACAAGTATATGGGGGCACTCCAAGGAGGCCTTAGAGGGATTTTTGGTCCCCTCCGTTTTCCTTATTACTGGTAGATACAGTGATTGGACCCTTATTCCCTATCCCACAGGTTAGGAGATGTGTCCATAACTGGACAACCCCTTTAAGTTCTGAGGACATCTTTACCC
Organism: Leptodactylus fuscus; assembly: GCF_031893055.1. Taxonomy (NCBI): domain Eukaryota; kingdom Metazoa; phylum Chordata; class Amphibia; order Anura; family Leptodactylidae; genus Leptodactylus; species Leptodactylus fuscus. The sequence continues at coordinate 266,915,514 of NC_134266.1, forward strand.
TGACTAGATTCTTCCTCCATTCTTGCTGTCCTCAATAACTCCCTTGTTGAGAGCCAAGGATCGTTTTCACCAAGTCAATGAACCCACAAAAGGAGTTTAAAGAACCATAGACCCTGTATAAAGATTCAATACATGTGTGAATGAGGCTTCAGATTCGCTAATCCACATGTCCCGCAATCTCAGCCTGTTCTTCTGAGTCAGCCGGGGTGCCAGAGCATGACAGTCGATTTCCTGTAAAACCAGGCCCGGTCTCTGATCTCCCTGTATAATGTGCTCATAAGCCCAACCATGGAGCAGTCTATGAAGGACTAGTCCTGCCCTTAAGTCTAGAAGCTGCAATGTCCTGGGCACATCCGGCATCTCAGATATTTTCCTGTTTGCCGCTGTACGGGGCGTGTTAATCCCTCTAGTTTAATTACATTTATTGTCTGTAATCCACCTGAAGTCCCTTGGCTGAAGTCTGGGAGCTTGGCAGCTTGTGGAGAACGGTGCAGTCAGTCTTCACATGGCTGTGTATTGAAGAACAGCTGTAAGATAAAGGGGGAAATATGTGGCCGAGAAGAAAACCTGACATTACTTATCCTGTTACATCCTGTATTATACTCTAGAGCTGCGCTCACTATTCTGCTGGTGCAGTCACTGTGTACATACATTACATTACTTATCCTGTATTATACTCCAGAGCTGCGCTCACTATTCTGCTGGTACAGTCACTGTGTACATACATTAAATTACTTATCCTATATTATACCCCAGAGCTGCGCTCACTATTCTGCTGGTACAGTCACTGTGTACATACATTACATTACTTATCCTGTATTATACTCCAGAGCCGCGCTCACTATTCTGCTGGTACAGTCACTGTGTACATACATTACATTACTTATCCTGTATTATACTCCAGAGCTGCGCTCACTATTCTGCTGGTACAGTCACTGTGTACATACATTACATTACTTATCCTGTATTATACTCCAGAGCTGCGCTCACTATTCTGCTGGTACAGTCACTGTGTACATACATTACATTACTTATCCTGTATTATACTCCAGAGCCGCGCTCACTATTCTGCTTCTACAGTCACTGTGTACATACATTGCATTACTTATCCTGTACTGATCCTGAGTTATATCCTGTATTATACTCCAGAGCTGCACTCACTATTCTGCTGGTGCAGTCACTGTATACATACATTACATTACTTATCCTGTATTATACTCCAGAGCTGCGCTCACTATTCTGCTGGTGCAGTCACTGTGTACATACATTACATTACTTATCCTGTATTATACTCCAGAGCTGCGCTCACTATTCTGCTGGTGCAGTCACTGTGTATATACATTACATTACTTATTCTGTATTATACTCCAGAGCTGCACTTACTATTCTGCTGGTGCAGTCACTGTGTACATACATTACATTACTTATCCTGTATTATACTCCAGAGCTGCGCTCACTATTCTGCTGGTGCAGTCACTGTGTACATACATTACATTACTTATCCTGTATTATACTCCAGAGCTGCGCTCACTATTCTTCTAGTGCAGTCAGTGTACATACATTACATTACTTATCCTGTATTATACTCCAGAGCTGCGCTCACTATTCTGCTGGTGCAGTCACTGTGTACATACATTACATTACTTATCCTGTATTATACTCCAGAGCTGCGCTCACTATTCTTCTAGTGCAGTCAGTGTACGTACATTACATTACTTATCCTGTATTATACTCCAGAGCTGCGCTCACTATTCTGCTGGTACAGTCACTGTGTACATACATTACATTACTTATCCTGTATTATACTCCAGAGCCGCGCTCACTATTCTGCTTCTACAGTCACTGTGTACATACATTGCATTACTTATCCTGTACTGATCCTGAGTTATATCCTGTATTATACTCCAGAGCTGCACTCACTATTCTGCTGGTGCAGTCACTGTATACATACATTACATTACTTATCCTGTATTATACTCCAGAGCTGCGCTCACTATTCTGCTGGTGCAGTCACTGTGTATATACATTACATTACTTATCCTGTATTATACTCCAGAGCTGCACTCACTATTCTGCTGGTACAGTCACTGTGTACATACATTACATTACTTATCCTGTATTATACTCCAGAGCTGCACTCACTATTCTGCTGGTGCAGTCACTGTGTACATACATTACATTACTTATCCTGTATTATACTCCAGAGCTGCGCTCACTATTCTGCTGGTGCAGTCACTGTGTATATACATTACATTACTTATTCTGTATTATACTCCAGAGCTGCACTTACTATTCTGCTGGTGCAGTCACTGTGTACATACATTACATTACTTATCCTGTATTATACTCCAGAGCTGCGCTCACTATTCTGCTGGTGCAGTCACTGTGTACATACATTACATTACTTATCCTGTATTATACTCCAGAGCTGCGCTCACTATTCTTCTAGTGCAGTCAGTGTACATACATTACATTACTTATCCTGTATTATACTCCAGAGCTGCGCTCACTATTCTGCTGGTGCAGTCACTGTGTACATACATTACATTACTTATCCTGTATTATACTCCAGAGCTGCGCTCACTATTCTTCTAGTGCAGTCAGTGTACGTACATTACATTACTTATCCTGTATTATACTCCAGAGCTGCGCTCACTATTCTGCTGGTACAGTCACTGTGTACATACATTACATTACTTATCCTGTATTATACTCCAGAGCTGCACTCACTATTCTGCTGGTGCAGTCACTGTGTACATACATTACATTACTTATCCTGTATTATACTCCAGAGCTGCGCTCACTATTCTGCTGGTGCAGTCACTGTGTACATACATTACATTACTTATCCTGTATTGTACTCCAGAGCTGCGCTCACTATTCTGCTGGTGCAGTCACTGTGTACATACATTACATTACTTATCCTGTATTATACTCCAGAGCTGCGCTCACTATTCTGCTGGTGCAGTCACTGTGTACATACATTACATTACTTATCCTGTATTATACTCCAGAGCTGCGCTCACTGCTGCTGGGGGTTAGTATGTAATGTACATGGTCATTCTTTCCTTGACCCATATACCCCTTTCCCACCATAATATGGGTCAGCATCTTTCACTGTTACAATGTTTCTGCAGCTCCGTTACAATGTAGCAGTGTGTTATCTCCTCATCTGCTTGCAGTTTCCTCCCACACCTTGTAGTGCTGTCAGCAGATCTCTCCTCTCGGTGCGGTTCCCATGTTACCTCTCTTCTCCGCACTGATATGTATGGGGCTGTGTTTATCTTGTGAGCTGAACTTCTCCTTAACCTTTCACATGCAGAGCAATGTCCCCTGCAGCGTGTGGTGTGAACATTGCCCAGGTCTGCAGTGCTTGTCCTATCTTCTCACTATTGCGTGTGCTTATCTATTACTTACCTCTATTAAGGTAAATGAAGTGAATTATGCCATAGAAGGACACGCACAACGCAAAAAACTGAGAATATATTACCCAACGCAGACTGTGTGAACCGGGACATAAAAATGGGTGAAGGATTATATGTAGTGGAAGATTTGAGACTATAGACATTATAATTGGCCATCAGTGTCAAATTGGGATGGGTCCAACTACTCCTCTATGCTGTGGCCTCTTCAACCAGCTGATCTGCAGGGTGCTGATTCCCATTTATCGAATACGAATGATCTTAGGATAGGGGTGCAGAATCCCGTGCCCCTAATATTGGAGGACATCATATCAAAGTCCTGGTGAACCCCTTTAATAACTTATCCAATATATAGGCCCTATACAGATTTGGCTGCTTTTGATTACAGATTGTTACTGGTTTGGCCCTGTGTCCATCCTGGGGCTGTATATAGGGATTAAGTTATGTAACCTGTGTCCATCCTGGTGCCGTATATAGGGATGAGGTTATATAACCTGTGTTCATCCTGGCGCTGTATATAGGGCTGAGGTTATATAACCTGTGTCCATCCTGGGGCTGTATATAGGGATGAGGTTATATAACCTGTGTTCATCCTGGTGCTGTATATAGGGCTGAGGTTATATAACCTGTGTCCATCCTGGTGCTGTATATAGGGCTGAGGTTATATAACCTGTGTCCATCCTGGTGCTCTATATAGGGATGAGGTTATATAACCTGTGTCCATCCTGGTGCTGTATATAGGGATGAGGTTATATAACCTGTGTTCATCCTGGCGCTGTATATAGGGCTGAGGTTATATAACCTGTGTCCATCCTGGGGCTGTATATAGGGATGAGGTTATATAACCTGTGTTCATCCTGGTGCTGTATATAGGGCTGAGGTTATATAACCTGTGTCCATCCTGGTGCTGTATATAGGGCTGAGGTTATATAACCTGTGTCCATCCTGGTGCTCTATATAGGGATGAGGTTATATAACCTGTGTCCATCCTGGTGCTGTATATAGGGATGAGGTTATATAACCTGTGTCCATCCTGGCGCTGTATATAGGGCTGAGGTTATATAACCTGTGTCCATCCTGGTGCTGTATATAGGGCTTAGGTTATATAACCTGTGTCCATCCTGGTGCTGTATATAGGGATGAGGTTATATAACCTGTGTCCATCCTGGTGCTGTATATAGGGATGAGGTTATATAACCTGTGTCCATCCAGGTGCTGTATATAGGGATGAGGTTATATAACCTGTGTCCATCTTGGTGCTGTATATAAGGATGAGGTTATATAACCTGTGTCCATCTTGGTGCTGTATATAGGATGAGGTTATATAACCTGTGTACATCTTTGTGCTGTATATAGGGCTGAGGTTATATAACCTGTGTCCATCCTGGTGCTGTATATAGGGCTTAGGTTATATAACCTGTGTCCATCCTGGTGCTGTATATAGGGATGAGGTTATATAACCTGTGTCCATCTTGGTGCTGTATATAGGGATGAGGTTATATAACCTGTGTCCTTCCTTGTGCTGTATATAGGGATAAGGTTATATAACCTGTGTCCATCTTGGTGCTGTATATAGGGATGAGATTATATAACCTGTGTCTATCCTGGTCCTGTATATAGGGATGAGATTATATAACCTGTGTCCATCCTGGTGCTGTATATTGGGCTGAGGTTACATAACCTGTGTCCATCCTGGTGCTGTATATAGGGCTTAGGTTATATAACCTATGTACATCCTTGTGCTGTATATAGGGCTGAGGTTATATAACCTGTGTCCATCCTTGTGCTGTATATAGGGCTGAGGTTATATAACCTGCACATCAGTAGTGTCCCAGCCCCGCTGCAGTAGCGCAGGGTGCCGGAGGATTTCTCCTCGCTTGCTGCAGCCGGCTCCGCTCTCCAGGTTTCCATCCAGAAAGCTTTCATTAGTCTCTCACGTGTATGTGAATATTTCTCCCTGAGCAGATGGTTTTCAGCCGTTCTCATCGGAGTCTTGGCAGCGGCTGCTTCCTCTGGAGATGACTCGGGCTGCTCTTTGGCAAACATTGCAAGTGTTTACTGAAATAAGTGGGAAAAGGAGCAAAATTGAAGATTGGAAATCATAGATATAGATGGAAGGAAGGTGCGGGATGTTTCTCAGCCTTTCTAAGTCTTGTCATCACATTTCAATTTAAAGAGATCTTCCGTGGATTATATATTGATACCCTATCCTTAGGATGGGTCGATGACCTAGGGCCATGATGGCGAACCTATGGCACGGGTGACACTCAGAGCCCTCTCTTTGGGCACCCATCCGTGGAACAGATTATACTGTGTGTGGGCCACTGTGAAGCAAATTGTACTGTGTGGGGGCCACTGTGGAGCAGATTGTACTGTGTGGGGACCACTGTGCAGTAGATTATACTGTGTGGGGGCCACTGTGGAGCAGATTGTACTGTGTGGGGACCACTGTGCAGCAGATTATACTGTGTGGGGGCCACTGTGGAGCAGATTGTACTGTGTGGGGGACCACTGTGGAGCAGATTGTACTGTGTAGGGGCCACTGTGGACAAGATTGTACTGTGTGGGGACCACTGTGCAGCAGATTATACTGTGTGGGGACCACTGTGCAGCAGATTATACTGTGTGGGGGCCACTGTGGAGCAGATTGTACTGTGTGGGGGACCACTGTGGAGCAGATTGTACTGTGTGGGGGACCACTGTGGAGCAGATTGTACTGTGTAGGGGCCACTGTGGACAAGATTGTACTGTGTGGGGACCACTGTGCAGCAGATTATACTGTGTGGGGGCCGCTGTGGAGCAGATTATACTGTGTGGGGGCCACTGTGGAGCAGATTGTACTGTGTGGGGGACCACTGTGGAGCAGATTGTACTGTGTAGGGGCCACTGTGGACAAGATTGTACTGTGTAGGGGCCACTGTGGACAAGATTGTACTGTGTGGGGACCACTGTGGAGCAGATTGTACTGTGTAGGGGCCACTGTGGACAAGATTGTACTGTGTGGGGGGCCACTGTGGACAAGATTGTACTGTGTGGGGGGCCACTGTGGAAAAGATTGTACTGTGTGGGGGGCCACTGTCGAAAAGATTGTATTGTGTGGGGGGCCACTGTGGACAAGATTGTACTGTGTGGGGGGCCACTGTGGACAAGATTGTACTGTGTGGGGGGCCACTGTGGAGTAGATTGTACTGTGGGGTCCACTGTGGAGCAGATTGTACTGTGTGGGGTCCACTGTGGAGCAGATTGTACTGTGTGGAGGCCACTGTGGAGCAGATTATACTGTGTGGGGGCCATTCTAGAGCTGATTGTACTGTGTGGGGGCCATTCTAGAGCTGATTGTACTGTGTGGGGGCCATTCTAGAGCTGATTGTACTGTGTGGGGTCCACTGTGGAGCAGATTGTACTGTGTGGAGGCCACTGTGGAGCAGATTGTACTGTGTGGAGGCCACTGTGGAGCAGATTGTACTGTGTGGGGGCCACTGTGGAGCAGATTGTACTGTGTAGGGGCCACTGTGGAGCAGATTGTACTGTGTAGGGGCCACTGTGGAGCAGATTGTACTGTGTAGGGGCCACTGTGGAGCAGATTGTACTGTGTAGGGGCCACTGTGGAGCAGATTGTACTGTGTAGGGGCCACTGTGGAGCAGAAAGCCCCATTCATATGACCATATTTTGCAGGTCTGTAATTGTCTGCAATTGTGTATCCACACATTATTAAGGTTAAATTCCCGTGTTGGCGCTTTGTGATAAATTAGTGGGTTTCGGGTTGCAGTTTGGGCACTCGGTCTCTAGGGTCTGACACCTGGGACCTCTATGAATCAGCTGATGAGTGCCATGGTTGATGACCTCATGTTAATTTGTGACATCGTAAAGGAGCAGCTCAGTCTCATTCCAGTGAATGGAACAGGACTACAGTACCAAGCACAGCCACTACAATATTTGTGGCACTGTGCTTGCCTGAATCCTGCAGCCTCTTCTGTCTTGTGGGTATCCTCCACCGAAAAGACAGAATGGGCACTGTATTGCTTCCAGAGGGGGGAGGAGACTGCAATATGGAGCAGGGGGAAGTAAAAGACCTGGACCGTATAATGTACAATGTCGCCTACTTCCTCCTCCCTTTGGCGTCGTTCTTCAGATCAGGAAGTTGGCCAAGATGTAGTGGCCCCGACCGCCCTACGTATTACACAATGACTACAGTTATCTACCTTCTGCGGTGGAGAAATAACTTCCACGTAGATGGACTTTGTAGTTATTTGGCAGGAAGAAATAGCGGCCTGAGAATGTGATGAGAATGTGACGTCATCTGTATCCCCTTCCTTGATTACCCGGCACTGCTCCTCCATATTGTTTCATGGTAGTGGCCTGTCCTTGTATTTCAGCTCCACCCTGTTCATATCTGAGCTGCAATACCATGCACGGCCACTAGCAAAAGCACCGAGCTGTCTCTGCTGACAAGTGGGGGTGCCACAGGCACAGCGCCATACTATTAGTAGTGGTTGTACCTGATATTACAACCCCGAGACACTTCGTCCCATGCGAATTGTTTGCAACATCATGTGTGGCCACTGCTGAGGTTATGGTGCCCGTAAACAGAAAGGCCAAACCAGCCGAAATGCGGGGTTTGACTCACCATCTGAAGATAAGATTAGTAGCTTGATCTCTCTGCAAGGAATCTGTAGGATTGGGCTTGTGGCTTTAATGGGTTAATGGTATCGCTGCTTACGGATGGGTTAGGGGTTGTTTCCCCCTGATCCTTAGAACGGGATCATGTTTTCCAGATGTCCTTACAGCAGGGCCAGGCCAGATATCCGCAGGACCCAAAATATCACCGCCTGAGAAAAACCTCTCGCTGTCAGGGTGTGCGTGTACTCCATGTGCCGGGCGTCTGCCTGCCATAAGGAAGTGTGCGCCCACTGGTTGTGCAGAAAGATAGAAGACTATAAGATTGATGCCTACTGCCAAGGCTACCCAGGAGCGAGAGGTGCCAGAGTACTGTCTTAAAGGGGTTGTCACGGGATGGTTAGAGTCTATACTATAGGCAATGTGTAATATATATTTCATGTGGAATGTATTCTCTAACCTGTTATATACATCAATGTGTAGTTGGCTGATTAGGGTCTAGTGTGTTAGCACATTGTATGCAAATACCTCTAACTAGTGAGGACAATGGGTGGAGATAATCTGATCGGTGTCTCCAAGAAGATGTTGGACTGTGCATTGTTCAAAAGAGACAGGGAGTCTGCTCTCCTTGGTATAGGTGAGGGGGGAAGGATCTGTGACTCAGCCCTTCCCACCCCCAGATATAGGAAGTAACAGTTTAGTATATAGTTGTAGCTTGGAGTTAGTATGTGTTAGCCGGCCTGTGCACAGCTCTGCAGAGAGCCAGAATTTAGTTACAGGACCAAGGAACCAAAGCTATCATTGGATTGTGACTTCTGTGGACTTATTGTTATTACGGTTGATGTGACCGCCGCCGGCTACTAACTTTGTGGATTACAATAAATTGCTGTTGTCTCCCGACCTCTTGCGTCCCTGTTGATTCAAAAGACCATCCGGAGGAAGACGTATACCTTTGCTCCGTGACAACTGGTTGGCAGCGGTGGGATCAACAGCGGATAGCGAGATGGACTACAGCAGCCCAGCGATTAATGGAGCCACAACCTCAGAATACAGGAACTGGACTATGGCAAGTCTACAAGTAAGGGCCCGGGAACTAAACCTGAGTTACCAGGGAAGAACGAAAGAGCAACTGATCGAGGCACTGGAGGAGATGACCCTGCAAAGCGACCATGAGGAGGGCTGCCCCCAGGAGACTGGAGAGATACGGGAGTGGCAGGTACAGACCCAAAAGAGCAGATGGGTTGTTTTGTATGAGGAGGAATTGGCAGTGCTGGGGCTAGGAGCAACTGCAGAGCAAAGGAGTAGAGCATTACAGAGGGCTCAGGAAACGGAGAAGGAGGAACAGAGAATGGCGCATGAAAAGGAAAGAATGGCGCATGAAATGCGAATGGCTGAGATAACTATGAGGAATTATAATCAAACGTCGACCCCCAGCCCAACAGTGAGAGAACCACCATATGTCTCCCATAAACACTTCAAGACCTTTGAGGAAGCGGCTGGGGATGTTGATGGATATTTTCAGGACTTCGAACACCAGTGCCACCTGATGGAAGTCCCAGAGAAGGATTGGGTCCGGTATCTGGTGGGGCACCTACGAGATGGGGCTGCGGAAGCTCTCAGAGCCATGGACCCTAGTGATCAGCGGGACTATGAGGCCATTAAAAGAGCGGTGCAGAAGTATTATGCAGTCACTCCAGAGACCTACCGAGTTCAGTTCCGCTCTTTGTCTTACAATGGGGGAAGCTCCTTCCACATGTTCGCCCACAAGTTGAAGCAAGCATGCAAGCGCTGGCTAGAAGGAGAGGAGGCTGTCACAGTCAATAAGGTCCTCCAAGTCATACTTAAGGAACAGTTCTTTTCCCAGTGCCCCGCTGAGATCCGTGAGTGGGTGCTGGAACGGAACCCAGCCACAGTGGAGCAAGCTGCTTCCCTTGCAGATGAGGGCCTGACCATCAAGCCGCAGTGGAAGAGGTTGTTTGCAGAGGAGCGGAAAACTACCACAGTCCGCCAGACACCCTTCATCCAGCCACCCACCTTTCGTGCCCGGCCTCAGGATTACAATTCCCCCTCTACCCCTGCCCCAGCCCATCGGCCTCCAGCTATGAACAACCCTGTCCCTAGACAACGACCTACTGGAAGAATGCTAGAGCGCAGATGTTTTGGGTGCGGGCGGCCTGGACATTTGCAAGCTAGTTGCCCTGTTAACATGGGGGCACGGGCCACCGTGGCATCCCGGCCTATTCACTACCTGGGAACCACTCCTAGGACAGAAAGTTTGGCCCCATTTCCAGATGACTCCATGAATGACACATCTGTTCCACCTCCAGGGGTCTATGGGATTCAGCCTTCCGCCACACATCCCGCAAACCTTCAGAGGAAGCACTTGCAGGAGGTCCTACTGGATGGCCGAACAGTTGTTGGATTCCGGGACTCGGGAGCTTTCCTAACGGTAGCGGACCCCCGAGTTGTGCGACCCGAGGCCCTAGAGGAGGGTCCTGGCATTTCTATCAAGTTGGCAGGGGGTACTCAAAGATGTATTCCTAAAGCTACCGTGGAACTCGACTATGGTTATGGACCAAAACGATGCACAATTGGTGTGATGAGCGGGCTGCCGGCCGATGTTTTGTTAGGCAACGATGTTGGAAATCTACAGTGCCACTTTGTGGGAGCAGTGACCCGAAGCCAAGCTCAGGGAGAAGCCAACATGGATCCACCGGATTTTCTGACAGATGCCAGCCCTTCAACCCTACAACTTTACCATTCAGCACCGCCGAGGGAACCAACACCAGAACGCGGATGGGTTATCCCGGCAGGAGGACATATGAGCTATAGAGACTGATGTGCATTCCCCAATTTACCTGTGTAGGCCAATTGTGTCATGCACATGTTTTGAGAGGGGGAGGGGTTGTCACGGGATGGTTAGAGTCTATACTATAGGCAATGTGTAATATATATTTCATGTGGAATGTATTCTCTAACCTGTTATATACATCAATGTGTAGTTGGCTGATTAGGGTCTAGTGTGTTAGCACATTGTATGCAAATACCTCTAACTAGTGAGGACAATGGGTGGAGATAATCTGATCGGTGTCTCCAAGAAGATGTTGGACTGTGCATTGTTCAAAAGAGACAGGGAGTCTGCTCTCCTTGGTATAGGTGAGGGGGGAAGGATCTGTGACTCAGCCCTTCCCACCCCCAGATATAGGAAGTAACAGTTTAGTATATAGTTGTAGCTTGGAGTTAGTATGTGTTAGCCGGCCTGTGCACAGCTCTGCAGAGAGCCAGAATTTAGTTACAGGACCAAGGAACCAAAGCTATCATTGGATTGTGACTTCTGTGGACTTATTGTTATTACGGTTGATGTGACCGCCGCCGGCTACTAACTTTGTGGATTACAATAAATTGCTGTTGTCTCCCGACCTCTTGCGTCCCTGTTGATTCAAAAGACCATCCGGAGGAAGACGTATACCTTTGCTCCGTGACAGGGGTATTTCCATCCTTGTGATGGGACAACCCCTTTAAGTCTGGGGTAGCCCCGTGCCCTAGAATCGAAATCTACAACCGTGAGGGTCGGCATAGATTTCAGCTATAACTTGCACTAGGTACACCAAATCTGTCTTGACCCTAATGTCCCCCTGATTCATCCCACCCACATGAGCTCAGAATCGCACCGTTATCCCGCTCCTGCCTGACTCCTCCCACTTGAGTAAAAGAGGTGCGGTTTCAAAGGGGTGTGGTCTAAATCGTCATTAATCGTATTCCACTGGGCAATTATGACCTAAATCAAAATTAATCTCCGTTAATCGGGCATTTTGCCTCAAATACGGATTGACGATTGAGGCCACACCTCTTTTTCACTGTATGAGGATGTGTAAGGGCTAGTTCACACTGGGTTCCCCGTGAACACATTCCGTCGCGGCTTTCCGCTCCGGATTAGGCCCAAATAAATGGGCCTAGTTCGGAGGGTGGTGTCGCGAGGCAGACTCCGCCTGAAGAAAGGGCAGCTCGCTTCTTTTTTTCGCGAGTGGGAACAAACCACTCATGGATAAAGGATCGGCTCCCATTGATTTCAATGGGAGGCGGCAGGATTTTGACGCGGATTCCACGTCAAAATCCTGACCATTTTGCTCCGTGTGAACTAGCACTTAGCCGAACCTCTCACCAAGGTTCGCTCGACGGTTTCGTTGCAACTGAATTTCGTTGAACTGAACTGCTATTATTGTTCTCTGACCCCAAAGTGTAATGAGCGGGGGTCCAAAGGGAGGTCATCAAACATATTCACTTCCTCTGGGTTCCGGCACGACCACGTGGCTCATGCAACGTCGTGTCACAACACCGTATGACTCACTGAGGGAAGATTGATGCAGATCCTCTTTTTGTATGCTGAGAGCTTTGCTTCTTATTGAAAACAATTGGAGGATTTGGGGCTGATTTCTCCCCATTCACAATGTGTGCATACTCCACTAAGCCCAGTGTGCATGTGTGTGTGCAGATTGGGAGAGACAGCTGTCTGGTGCAATCCTGTTCTCTGAAGTGTATGACCTATGGAAAGAGATGATGCTTTATAGTGTGCTGGGACTTCCTGCTGGGAGAGAGGCAGAAAGCGCTGTGTTATTTATGGCTTTTATTCTGGGTGCTGTAGAGGCCTCATATTGTCGTCTTTATTATAGATATGGGTTGTTAAGATGGCGTCCATTGCCTTCTACCGCCCCACCTTAAAATACCAGAAGGGTTTCTCTCCAGACCAAGCTATAGGATGGTCCCGCCTTTGGAGCATTGCTCAGAGTTGACACTTGGGGTTTTCACAGGCTTTTTTATTTTGGGTTTGCTTTGAGGTTTCCCCTACACATCCTGTCTGTCAGGATAATACGGTACGATCCTCATGACGTGTGACGTGTCTCCCTGTATCAGTCAGACTTGGACACGTCCCAAAACCCAGTGAGCCATCGCCTGTAATTGTTGTGGAATTTGATGTCTCCTGGCCATTGTAACTGGATCCCGGCCAGCGGTGATAGCGCTCGTCCTGAAGAAGACTCCTGCAGATGACGGCGCTAACCCCGCCACAACCAGGAGCCGTCATGTCAGCGGTGATGAAACGTTACGTTCCTTGTGGTTTCCTCTTTTGCTTCAGGGGAGTCTCTGGTGCAGCGAGTTCATATTGGTGCAGCTCCCGTTTTGGGCTCCTTTTTAGGTTTTATCGCACTGGTCTCGGTCCGGGATATCTTGTCTCTTGGGTTTTATCTTTGAACTCTCTTGGCGATGTTCATAGACAGATGGGGTCTTTATAGGGTTATATGTAGCACCAAGATTTGGGGTGTACCAAGATACTATAGGGTGTCTGTGCTCGGTCTTTGGCTTTGTGTGCTCATATGATTTTGCAGCCATGACACCTCTATTCCTCAGGTGACACTCGGGAGCGATAACTTTTTTCATTGATGGGGTATTGAGAGGTTAACCCTCTACTGGTCAGAAAGTTAAAGGGATTCTACCATTTAAGCACTTATTTTTTTTTCTCGTTCGCATGTCGGAGTAGCCTTAAGAAAGGCTATTCTTTTTCTACCTTTATCAGTCGTCTCTGGCCCGCCCTTCGGTGAAAAATCCAGTTATCTCATCAAATGAGTTCTCGCAGCACTGTGGGCGGTCCTCAGCGCTCAAACAGCACTGGGGGCGTCCCCAATGCTGCGAGAGAACTCTCCAACGCCGCCTCCATCTTCTTCTGGAGCGAGGTCTTCACCGTGTCTTCTTCCAGCGGTGTCTTCTAACTTCTAGGCCTCGGGCCTAGGGCAAGCTGACTGTGCATGCTGGCCACAATAAAAATGGCCGCTTACACAGTATTTGAAGGAGACAAATAGCCTTTCTTAAAGGGATCCCATCATTCAGACGACATTTTTTCTAAGTACCACGTCGGAATAGCCTTAAGAAAGGCTATTCTTCTCCTACCTTTCGTTGTCTTCTCTGCGCCGCTGTTCGCCTACAATCCCAGTTTTTGTCGGTATGTAAATTAGCTCTCTCGCAGCACTGGGGGCATCCCCAATGCTGCGAGAGAACTCTCTCCAGCATCGCCTCCTCTTCTTCAGCAGCCTCATCTTTCGGTGGTGGCTTGTAACTTCTAAGGCCTCCGGCCTTGGGCAGAGCAGACTGCGCATGCCCATAGGCCACGAGAAAATGGCCACTTGCATAGTATTGTAAGCTGCCATTTTCTCAAAGCCTGTGGGCATGCGGAGTCTGCTTTGCCCAAGGCCACACCAACGGAAGGAGAGAATGAAGAGGCCGTTCCTGAAGAAGATGGAGGCGGCGCTGGAGAGTTCTCTCGCAGCATTGGGGCCACCCCCAGTGCTGCGAGAGAGCTAATTTGCATTCCGAGAGAAACCGGGATTGTATGCGAACGGCGGCAGGGAGAAGACAATGAAAGGTAGGAGACGAATAGACTCTCATAAGGCTATGCCGACGTGGTACTGAGAAAAAATAATGTGTGAATGATAGGATCCCTTTAAGGCATCTCGCATCATGATTATCGGTCGCATGATCTGATGGCAGTTCAGTCCCATTCAAGTGAATAGGCTGAGTTGCAATATCAAGCACAGCTGCTGTAGAGTGTATGACGCTGCGCTTGGTACGTTTTGCAAAGGCCCCAGCGGTCTCTTCAAAGAGGGCCTGGGTGCCGGACCCCCCACTGATTGTCAACTGATGACTTATTCCAAGGATAGGTCTTCAGATATTAAGGTCAGAAAACCCCTTTAATGCTCAGTCCTGCTGTGCTTGGATGTCACGAATGCACCGACCCCTCTCCATTCTCTGCTTCACGTGGGGCAGGAGACCCCGTTCTAAAGATAGGTGCAAAGTAGGACTCATATTTATTTTTACATTACTTTACATTGCAGGGTGGTTCTTATTTTTTTTTACATTTTATTGTACATTTGACATGTTGGTTCAGATTTCTAATATTTTGCTGTATTATTTCTTTCAGATTTGATCCAGTGCACGAATGAGATGAATGTAAATATCCCACAGCTGGCGGACACTTTATTCGAAAGGACGACCAACAGTAGCTGGGTGGTGGTCTTCAAGTCTCTCATCACAACCCACCACCTTATGGTGTACGGCAATGAGGTAAGGAAAGGTCAAGTTGTTGGCTCTCATTTAGTCAGGTATTGTTGGTTTTTTGGGAGGGTGAACATAGAGATGACCGGTCCTTACCTGGTTCAGGGGGATACTGATGATAGACCATGGGGGTTCTGGCCACGTCATGACTCCTTGGGTCATGTGATTGTCAGCAGCATTCTTCCCCCTGGGTTGCTCCACCCCGTCCTCCCCTAATGTTACAGGTTGACTTTGCTATAGTTGGGCAGCCATAGATGGGGCATAGCAACCCATGGGTCCAATCTCCTGACCTAAGGGGTTGTGACAAGGGGTTGCGCCGCCGTTCAGTATCTATCCCAGTTTTTTGTCGGTATGCAAATGAGTTCTCTCGCAGCACTGGGGGTGGTCCTCAGCACTCAAACAGCAGTGGGGGCGTCCCCAATGCTGCCAGAGAACTCTCCAGCGACGCCTCCATCTTCTTCAGGAACGACCTCTCTGCGCGTCTTCTTCCGGCGCTGGCTTCAAACGCATGCTCACAGGCCACAAGAAAATGGCCACTTACACCAGCTAACTGTATAGGCGGCCATTTTTCTTGTGGCCCGGGCATGCCCAGTAGGCTCTCCCCGAGACCCATGGCCTAGAAGATTGAACCCCAGGACAGAAGAAGACGCGCAGAGAGGCCGCTCGTGTAGATCTGGCTCCATTCACATTGGGTGACTCCTGACCCCTGTTCATGTACTGGGTTAGAGTTCCAGTCGTTGGACCCCAGCACTACCAGTTTAGTCTATTTACCGGATAGAGGATAACTTATTACCAGAGTTCCCCTTTAAGTTTGTATCAGTAAATGTTGTGCAGTGATTTATTTTTTTCCGGTACACGGAGATCACTTTTCGGGCACATCATGTTATTTGATGAGGTTTTCTGTTCCTTGAATCCTTCCCTGCCTTCAATTACTGGCGTCTGCTTCCTGCGCCTACGATATAACATCCAGGCTTCTGCTCCGTCCGCGCACTGTTTATAGGCGGCGCTTTGATGTTTGGGCTCGGCTGTCAGTAAATTAGAAGCACACAAGGGTGAAGTTAGTGAAGCAAACAAAGGAAGTTGTTGTGTTATTGTGCCGCGCGGCTCCGCATCCTCCGGGAAGTGCACCGAATATTTACTTGATTGGGGAATGTAAACAGGTCTGATCAAAGATGGCTACACCCCCCCTCCCCCGCCTCAAACCACCGCTATAGCCGCTGTGACTGTGGCGGGGCGTTGTATGTCCTCGTAGACTCCTATGGGGGCAGACACTGCAGCTTTCTGAGGATTACACCAGGGTAGGTTACATGCAAGGTCATAATGTCCAAAAATGCAACATGGCTGACTTATCACATTTGTATGGCCAGCCTTAGGTTAGAATCATGGCGCTGTTACTGCTCTGACACGGTGTGGACAGAGCCCAACACTGGCAGATTAATAGGAAAGGGCAGGTGTGTCCTGTTTCTGTTCTCCGTGGACCAGTTGTGGGTAGATGGAGGCCTACATAAAGGGCTTTCCAGAATTTAGAGCAACCTCCAGGGTGGGTGTAAAAGGTGTATTAAAGGCATACTGACCTCTCCCAGGCACTACCCTGTCTGCTGTGGATCAGTGAGCCTTAATAACCCCTTTAAAGGGATCCTTTCATTGGATATCCTTTTTTTTTGTTTTTCTGACTAACACGTAGGAATAGCCTTAAGAAAAGCTATCCTTCTCCTACCTTTAGATGTCTTCTCCGCGCCACCATTTGGCAGAAATCCAGATTTTCTTTGATATGCAAATGTTGTCTTGCAGCACTGGGGGCGGACCCCAGCGCTCAAACAGCATCAGGGGCGTCCCCAATGCTGCGTCAGAACTCTCCATCTTCTTCTGGAACATCCTCTCCCTGTGTCTTCTTCCGTCCTGGGTTTCAATCTTCTAGGCCTAGGACAGAGCCGACTGCGCGTGCCCGGGCCACAAGAAAATAAGTAAGCTGGTGTCAGCGGCCATTTTTTTGTGGCCCTGGGTATGCGCCATCGGCTCTGCCCGAGGCCTAGAAAATTAAAACCCAGGATGGAAGGCAACACAGAGAGAGGCCATTCCTGAAGATGGAGGCGGCGCTGGAAAGTTCCCTCACAGCATTGGGGACCGCCCCCAGTGCTGCGAGAGAACTCATTTGCATATAGAAGAACACCAGGATTTCTACCGAACGGCGGCGCGGAGAAGACATCTAAAGGTAGGAGAATAGCCTTTCTTAAGGCTATTCCTACGTGTTAGTCAGAAAAAAAAGGGTATCCAACGATAGGATCCCTTTAAAGGGCTTGCCCTTGGCTATGATTGTGGCCTCTCCACTACAAAACAGGCACAGCGCCATTCATTGTATAGTGGCTGTACTTGGTATTGCAGTGCAGCAGTGAAATTTAGCTGCAGCCTGGCCACGTCACTAATCGATATAGTCCTGGAAGATCCCTTTAATAGAAAATATCAAACTTGTGGATGCGTCATACTATTTACCATATATTTAGATTTTTTTTTTCTCCATTTCTCTCTTTCACTGCTTGCTTGTACACTGTTGTGCTCCTCATAGCAGGCGTCAGATCTCATCTTTAAGTTTGGAAAGGAAATCCCTGATGTGATAGGTGCAGCCTTATATACTGGATTCTAGAATAGCCTTTGTCCATAGACGCCGCCGCCTCTCTGCACCTCTACCTGTACCCAGTCCATGTGCTGAGGGCAGGCGCGCGGTATCTATATATAGCACCCACCATTTACTGGTAACGGTTTCCATTAGACTTTCCTTAGGAGAGATGAGAGGATATTGCGGTAAGCCGCTGACTGACAGCTAGCTGGGTGTCCATGGATGACGTCAGCTTGTCGTGCGCCGCTCTGCTATTCCTCATCACAGAATCTTTGCTTTGGCCCCGTCCTACTTCAGTATGTGGAGGTGCGACCACCTGGAAAACATGTTTTGTTTTTTGTTTTAACCCCTGGTTCTCTGCAGGCTCAATCTGAGCCATCAGCCCTCTGCCAGGACTTTTCTCTCTGCTGTTTTCAGCCGGAAACCCGGCAGACCCCAATGTAGTGTTGAACTCCATCTTGTCTGATCCATTCATCTGCCTATAGCAGTCCTCAGGGGTCTATCCCTATAGATCTTGACTGCATTCCCCTATAGCTGCCCTCTGGTAAGGATCTGTCTATAGATCAGGCGTCGGCAACCTCGACACTGTTGTAAAACTACAACTCCCAGCATGCTACTTGCTCTGCTGTACTTGGAACTCCCATGGAAGTGAATGGAGCATGTTGGGAGTTGTAGTTTCACAGCGGATGGAGTGCTGAAGGTTGCTGACCCCTGTTATAGATCCTGTATGCATTCCCCTATAGCAGCCCTCAGGCAAGGATCTATCCCCATAGTCCTTGCATGCATTCCCCTATAGCTTCCATCAGTTCTTGCATGCATTTCCCTATAGCTTCCGTCAGTCCTTGCATGCATTCCCCTATAGCTTCCGTCAGTCCTTGCATGCATTCCCCTATAGCTTCCGTCAGTCCTTGCATGCATTCCCCTATAGCTTCCATCAGTTCTTGCATGCATTCCCCTATAGCTTCCGTCAGTTCTTGCATGCATTCCCCTATAGCTTCCGTCAGTCCTTGCATGCATTCCCCTATAGCTTCCATCAGTTCTTGCATGCATTTCCCTATAGCTTCCGTCAGTTCTTGCATGCATTCCCCTATAGCTTCCATCAGTTCTTGCATGCATTCCCCTATAGCTTCCGTCAGTCCTTGCATGCATTCCCCTATAGCTTCCGTCAGTTCTTGCATGCATTCCCCTATAGCTTCCGTCAGTCCTTGCATGCATTCCCCTATAGCTTCCGTCAGTTCTTGCATGCATTCCCCTATAGCTTCCGTCAGTCCTTGCATGCATTCCCCTATAGCTTCCGTCAGTTCTTGCATGCATTCCCCTATAGCTTCCATCAGTTCTTGCATGCATTTCCCTATAGCTTCCGTCAGTTCTTGCATGCATTCCCCTATAGCTTCCGTCAGTTCTTGCATGCATTCCCCTATAGCTTCCGTCAGTCCTTGCATGCATTCCCCTATAGCTTCCGTCAGTTCTTGCATGCATTCCCCTATAGCTTCCGTCAGTCCTTGCATGCATTCCCCTATAGCTTCCGTCAGTCCTTGCATGCATTCCCCTATAGCTTCCGTCAGTCCTTGCATGCATTCCCCTATAGCTTCCGTCAGTTCTTGCATGCATTCCCCTATAGCTTCCGTCAGTTCTTGCATGCATTCCCCTATAGCTTCCGTCAGTTCTTGCATGCATTCCCCTATAGCTTCCGTCAGTCCTTGCATGCATTCCCCTATAGCTTCCGTCAGTCCTTGCATGCATTCCCCTATAGCTTCCGTCAGTTCTTGCATACATTCCCCTATAGCTTCCGTCAGTTCTTGCATGCATTCCCCTATAGCTTCCGTCAGTTCTTGCATGCATTCCCCTATAGCTTCCATCAGTTCTTGCATGCATTCCCCTATAGCTTCCGTCAGTCCTTGCATGCATTCCCCTATAGCTTCCGTCAGTCCTTGCATACATTCCCCTATATTTTCTGTCAGTCCTTGCATGCATTCCCCTATAGCAGCCCTCAGCTAGGACTCTGTCCCCATAGATGTTGCATTGTATGGCGGTGACCACAGCAGTGACGAGGCTTCCTCTCCATATGTACCGCACTCCCTTACGACACCAGAGATTTATTGCTCAGTTTCCCCGCAGAGTTTAATGTCTGGGTGCTTTTCCATTCCTTGCCGTCTCCTTACATTTCATCAGTAGGTGTGATCGGGGCCCGTCTGCCGCTCCGGGTCATTTGTCACCTGACTGTCATTGCACCTTCATGTCACTTTGTCCTGAGGCACCTCACCGGCGGCTCTTTAGAAGTGACCTGGCTCCGTGTGACGCCAGGAAGGTAAATGTGAAATTGGGGGTTTAGTGGTCGCTGCACGTGAGAGGTGTGACCCCTGTCTGTAATAACGGGGTGTCTAAAGCCATGACTTCAGTTTAATGTATATCCATAGGCCAGGCTATTGGGGGTAAGTAAGACTACTTACACAACACCATAAGATACTTATCTAAAGGGATTTTCTGGGACTTTGCATAGTTATGACGTATCCTAAGGATGTATTTAATAGGAACTTGACACCCGGGTCCTCCACAGATCAGCTGGTTGGACGTTGCAGACGTACATAGGGTAGTGGCCGTGCTTGGTATTGCAGCTCAGCTCCAGTCACTTGAATGGGACTGAGCTGCTGCTGTACCAAGTAGCCAATAAACTTGATGTCAGTACAGGGAACAGACCCATTGTTCATGAGCGCCGCAGCCTCTTCAAACTGATGATAAACGGGGGGCCTAGGTGTCAGACCCCTACCGATCACATATTGATGACTTATTTGGAAGTCCCGGAAAACCCCTTTAATGAGGATAGGATATCCTATCTTTCACCAGGTCATTGGGGGTGGGGGGGTTACTCCTGACACCCACATTGGTCTCTTAATTAAATGGGCTTTATTGAAACACCCCCTCGAGCACAGAGCTGCAGTACCAAGGACAGCCACCACAAAATGTATGGCGCTGTGACTGGTAAACTATGAGGAGGCCAGAGAATCTCTAAATGTCGGGAACGCCAGGAGTCGGAACTTCACAGATCAGATATTGGTGACCGAACATATGGCCATCAAAATTCATCTTTGTTTCAGGTCTCTGCATACAGACATCCTAAGGAACCAAGATGGATCGCCCCTTTAAGCTCCACCCCTTCCAACACTTAATCTTAGTAGGGATCCGTCTGGTGTAGGGTAAGAGTCGGCAGCCTTCTGTACTCCGGCTGGTCATAGTTTCAAAGCTCTGGACATTGCCTTATAGGATAGCTACCTATAGGGGGCACAAGAGACGACTTTCTTCCTTTTAAGGTAGAGCTAGTCAACGCTAACAACTATCGGTCATAGATCTGATGTATTATTGGTATTACCGTGTGAGGACATTTCTCTCTGTAGTTCCTCCGTCTTCGTGCCCTTCGCCTTGCACTTGTTCTACCCGAAGCGCAACACATCAATGTGACTGAACCAGCTCTGTATGGGGTGCGGCTATATCATATCTTCACTGGTCCCTCCAGGTTATTTACCGGTGCGTGTATTCGTCACGTCCCCTATGTTAGAAAATGTCATGTCCTTCACCGACATGGGGCGGACACCAGTTAGCTCTTATTATGGGATCAGAGTCCCGGTTGATGTAATGACTTGCCGCTGTGTCAGAATTGTTTTCTTCCCCATCTTAAACCTCATCAGTTTGTTCTGCTGCGGCTCATGTCCTGCCGCCTTTATGTCCGTCAGTCTTCTGCATTGATGTTAATTGTCTTTTTGGCATAAATTTGCAGCCTTTTCTTAGTCTTGAGACCAGCCAAGAGATGCATGGCTTTACAATCTGTGTCTTACTGCAGTCAGGGAAAAGGGGGGAGGCTCCTGCTGCAGGTAGGGAAAAGAGGGGCGGCTCCTGCTGCAGGTAGGGAAAAGGGGGGAGACTCCTGCTGCAGGTAGGGAAAAGGGGGGAGGCTCCTGTTGCAGGTAGGGAAAAAGGGGGCGGATCCTGTTGCAGATAGGGAAAAGGGGGGAGGCTCCTGCTACAGGCATGGAAAAGGGGGAAAGCTCCTGCTGCAGGTAGGGAAAAAGGGGGAGGATCCTGTTGCAGGTAGGGAAAAGGGGGAGGCTCCTGCTGCAAATAGGGAAAAGGGGGGAGGCTCCTGCTGCAGATAGGGAAAAGGGGGGAGGCTCCTGCTGCAGGTAGGGAAAAGGGGGGAGGCTCCTGCTGCAGGTAGGGAAAAGGGGGGAGGCTGCTGCTGCAGGCAGGGAAAAGGGGGGAGGCTCCTGCTGCAGGTAGGGAAAAGGGAGGAGGCTCCTGCTGCAGGTAAGGAAAAGGGGGGAGACCCCTGCTGCAGGCGGTGAAAAGGGGGGAGGCTCCTGCTGCAGGTAGGGAAAAGGGGGGAGGCTCCTGCTGCAGGCGGGGAAAAGGGGGGAGGCTCCTGCTGCAGGTAGGGAAAAGGGGGGGAGGCCAATCTGTTATTGATGGCCTATCCTAAGTAATGGTCACCAGGATTTTAGTCCTAGAACATCCCTTTGTGTGTCCACTCTTCATTTTACTGTTATCCTGATATCTCTGATCTATTGGAGGAGACTCAGGTCAGATGCATAGACTTCAATAAGGCTACCAATTAAAGGGGTCATCAATATCAGATCAGGTCTGGGCCCGATTCTCTGCACCCCCACTGATCAGCTGCTTGGCACAGCAGAGACCCCTCCCCATGTTTACACTGCGCTATACACCTACATACTGGCTACTTTGAGAGATCTATATGGAGGAATAAGGGTTGCTAAAGTATATTGGGCCCCCTCAGCAAATCTGGATGGGCAGTCCTATAAATAATGGCGGTCGGAACGGCGGTGTGGTGTCCTGCATTGTATATTATGAGTTACCAGTCAGTAAGGCATCCCAGCGTGTGACGTGTCCGAGCCTTTTATTGATGATGATTGGGACGATCGCCCTCAGTATTGCCTGATCAGCTTATAGCAAGTATAATGCATGGCGGCTCAACCTATAGGTACACCTTAAAGGGGCAACATGGGGTTTCAGCATAAAGGGGTTGTCCAGGTGAGTTAAGATTAAGTGGGTTACAAAGAGCCATGTAATTCTTCATTTACCCATTGGTGGCGCTGCAGGGGAAACCAAAACTCACCGCTAGGGTTCCAGAAGTGGGACTGTCTATATGTATATACTATACTGTTTATATGTGTATATATATATATATATATATATATATATATATATATTTTTTTTTTTATGTGTATATATATACTGTTTATAGTCACATGACCCTACTAAAAGTTAGTTATCCAAGGTGGAGATCCCATTTTAGTTCTTGTCTTTCGCTGCTGTTTCTATCCCCATATTACTGTACTGTATCTCTATGGATTGTTCCGTTGCGTTTCCAGCCACATCTCGTGTTATCCCATCAGTATTATGCCACCGGCCACTTGTACGTTCTCATCTTCTCCTTTCTTCCTTTGCAGCGCTTTATCCAGTATCTGGCATCACGCAACACGCTGTTCAATTTGAGCAATTTTTTGGACAAAAGTGGACTTCAAGGTAAATTCTGCTAATCCCCGCACAGGTAATAGATCAGACTGTAGCTCGGATTGCTCAGATTGGCTCCTGGGTATCGGCACAAGCCCACCAGGAATTGTCATTTCTATTATATTAGGGCAGGATCTGAGCGTTATAAGAACTATAAGGAACAAAACAAAGAGATAAAGACGATCAGGTGTCTGTGGCGGCCTTTACACGTCCTGGCACACGTCCTGAGCTGTATGGAAAGCCTACAAGCTGCGATGGCTTTAGTGTATGTACGTGAATAATAGAGACTTGTTTAACTTCATTTCTCTAGGTTATGACATGTCTACGTTTATACGACGTTACAGCCGCTACCTGAATGAGAAGGCCGTGTCCTACAGACAGGTCGCTTTCGACTTCACCAAAGTAAAAAGAGGGTAAGTCATGCACAAGGCATATGTCCAGGATGGTGAACCTATGGCACTGGTGCTAGAGCTGGCAATTAAAGCCCTCTCTATGGGCACCCATCTGTGGAGCAGATTATACTGTGTGGGGTCACTGTGGAGCAGATTGTACTGTGTGGGGCCATGGTGGAGCAGATTGTACTGTGTGGGGCCACTGTGGAGCAGATTGTACTGTGTGGGGCCACTGTGGAGCAGATTGTACTGTGTGGGGCCACTGTGGAGCAGATTGTACTGTGTGGGGACCACTGTGCAGCAGATTGTACTGTGTGGAGGCCACTGTGGAGCAGATTGTACTGTGTGGGGGCCACTGTGGAGCAGATTGTACTGTGTGGGGGCCACTGTGGAGCAGATTGTGCTGTGTGGGGGTCACTGTGGAGCAAATTGTACTGTGTGTGGCCACTGTGGAGCAAATTGTACTGTATGGGGCCACTGTGGAGCAGATTATACTGTGTGGGGGCCACTGTGGAGCTGATTGTACTGTGTGGGGCCACTGTGGAGCAGATTGTACTGTGTGGGGGTCACTGTGGAGCAGATTGTACTGTGTGGGGGTCACTGTGGAGCAGATTATACTGTGTGGGGCCACTGTGGAGCAGATTATACTGTGTGGGGCCACTGTGGAGCTGATTGTACTGTGTGGGGGTGACTGTGGAGCAGATTGTACTGTGTGGGGGTCACTGTGGAGCAGATTGTACTGTGTGGGGGGCACTGTGGAGCAAATTGTACTGTGTGCGGCCAATGTGGAGAAAATTGTACTGTGTGGGGGCCACTGTGGAGCAGATTGTATTGTATGGAGGCCCTTCACCATTTATATCACACAGTATCTGTTTTGTAGCAGACATGATATTATTACAGGCCATAATAACACTGCACAGTCACTATAAAACACATCTGTGCAATGTAACTGCAATACAAAGTTGTTTTGGGTAGCAGTTTGGACACTCGATCTCTGAAAGGTTGCCATCACTGATATATGTGATCCATGGGGTGGAGAAGAGGTTAAACCATAGAGGGAGATCTATGTGAATAGGTGTGTATTGTGTCCAGGTGAGGGTTGTGGATGACTGTATATAGCGGGTGATATAATAATCGGCTTTTATAAGCTGCCAGGAGCTTCTTCCCTCCTGTCATGCCCGCTGTGTTAATGAATGAACCTTGTGTTTGTTTTCAGGGCCGATGGGGTGATGAGAACAATGAACACTGAGAAGTTATTAAAAACCATGCCCATCATACAGAACCAAATGGATGCCCTGCTCGATTTCAATGTAAGTCGGATGGCCCGGGGCCAAGGTGTCAGCTACCGGCGATGTCTGCACGTGGTGAACATCTGCTTAGTGCTCGCCCTGCTGCGCTCTTATCAGACGCACATAGGGATCACGTCTCCCTATCCGGTTTAGTTCTGGCCGGTCTTCCGGTGATATGAGGTCACAGGCAATCGTTCCAAACTTTGCCCCATGATTCCTTTTTTTTACTAATCCCTTTAAACAGTCCTAATATGTTAAAGGGATTTTCCAGGACTTTTAAAGTTATGCCCTTATCCCTATGGGAGTCCACCCAAAACCCAGTGGATCAGCTCTGCAACCAGGAATGGTTTCTCTCTGAGTGTGTCATGGTCATCAGTCACCTGACGCGTTTGCAGCTCTGTCCCATTCAAGTTAATGGGTCGGGCTGTGATTCCAAGCAGAGCCACTGTGCTTGGTAAGTAGTGAAGAGGCTACGACGCTCGCCCGGCCACGGGTCTGGGTGTCAGACCCCTGCCCAACTTTAATTGACCTCTGTTAAGGTTAGGTCATCGGTATATACGCCCTTTAAATCCTATCACATGACAAATCCAGAATTGGGCTCCTGTAACCAGTCAGACCCCCACAAGTCCCCTCTCCTGTCACTAGGTGATGTTACCCCTTTAATACTTAATTCAGCCCTGGCGCTGTTTGTCACCTGCTGGATTAAGAGGATTTTGGGGCCGCTGTGCGCCATATTAGTAGCATTGTACTATATATAACGATCCGCACCTCCATAGTCGCCCTCTTTTCTCTCTTCTAACTCTTGCCTAATAATTTCTCGCTGCGTTTGGCGCCCGTGCCGAGCTCTATCCCGCCACCCTGCAGTCTATAGCATACAGCGCTCTTTATTTATTCCTCCTCATTGTGCAGCATGTAACGCTATACGACTCTGCTACGTTACAGCCTTGTTCTCATCTTTTCCTTTCTTCTCTCCAACCCCAGGTAAATGCCAACGAGCTGACAAATGGCGTCATTAATGCCGCCTTCATGCTGCTCTTCAAAGACGCCATCAGACTGTTCGCGGCCTACAACGAAGGGATAATTAATCTTCTAGGTAAATATCTGCCGCCACCGCATAAAGTCATCTCTAGTTTTATGTAGATCTGAGCTCTGCTTCACGTTCTGCAGGTAGCGCCACTTACAAAGCTGCATCTGCCATGACACTACCGGTACATGGGTGACACCTTCGTGTACGGTCACATGACCTTTACCTTATTTTGTTTTCGGTCTTGGAAATGGGCTCCTGTTGTTTCCAATGGAGGAGACCTGCCATAGATCATACACAGCAGAATGATGGAAAAATGGCGAGAGATTAACCCCTATGTGTTATACTGTAGCGTCAAAGGATCGGTGATCAGTATGGGCTCTGACACTTGGACCCCCGCCACACAGATCAGCTGTTCTAGAAGCTTCCAAGTGGTGGACAGCACCAATGCTATACAAGTAATAGGAGCACAGCTGCCCCATACACTGCCTAGTGGCGATTCCAGTGTACTACAGCACCTCTCCTGTTACTTGTCCACAAGCAACTTCTTAAACAGCTGATCTGTACGGGGTCGGGGTGTCTTGTGCCTAGGTCCTCAGTATGAGAATGTGATTCAAGGCTGGACGACTCCGATCATTGGATATTCTTTTTTATCTAACACGTAGGAATAGCCTTAAGAAAGTCTAGTCTTCTCCGTGCCGCCATTTGGTGGAAATCCCGGTTTTGTTCGGTATGCAAATGAGTTCTCTCGCAGCACTGGGGGCGGGCCCCAGCACACAAACCCTACTTAGTAAGCAGCCATTTTCTTGTGGCCGCTGGCATGCGCAGTCGGCTCTGCCCGAGGCCTAGGAGATTGAAACCCAGGATGGAAGACGTTGCAGGGAGAGGCCGTTCCAGAAGAAGATGGAGGCGGCGCTGGAGATTTCTCTCACAACATTGGGGACGCCCCCAGTGCTGTTTGAGTGCTAAGGACAGCCCCCAGTGCTGTGAGAGAACTCATTTGCATACCAACGAAAACCAGGATTTCTACCGAACGGCGGCGCAGAGAAGACATCTAAAGGTAGGAGAAGAATAGCCTTTCTTAAGGCTATTCCTACATGTTAGTAAAAAAAAAAAAAAAAAAAAAAAAGGGATCCAATGATAGGATCCCTTTTAATATAGTGGAATAAATAGTGTCATACAAAGACCCAAAACTTGCATACTGTGCATACACTCACATACATGAACACGTATCTACCGCCTATTCACTAGCACATACACATGGACACATATATAGATATATTCATTCATCAACACATACATATAAATACAGACATAGAAGACCTAGACATACATATACATACAAATATTTACATATATAGACATATATATACATATCCAGACATACATAAATACATAAGCATACATACATATGTACGTACACAGACACATTCATGCATACACACACGGATACATACATTCGTAAGTACACGCACGCATAGATAAGCATCAATACACACACAAACTTCATATGGTCCATTAGGCGTTGTATTCTATAAAAGGAAGCTACTTTGTGGATGTGGATGTCCTACCTTGATTGGTCGCCTCTGGCCCACCGATCGGTAGAAATACAGTTTTTTACCCGTATGCAAATGAGTTCTCTCGCAGCATTGGGGGCGGGCCCCGGCGCTCAAACAGCAGTGTGGGCGTCTCCAGTGCTGCCAGAGAACTCTCTCCAGTGACGCCTCCATCTTCAGCCACAACCACCTCTTCTTTTGTCGTCTTCCGTCTTGGTCCAAACTCGGATGCCTGTGCAGTCACCTCTGCCAGTAAGACACAAATGGAGCCGAGTGCGCATACCGGCCAGCGGTCATTTTTGAGAGGCGGCTCTTGTGCGCATGTACGCTCCTGTAGTTCTAAAAATGGCCGGTATGCTCATTCGGCTCTGCTTGTTTTTCACTGGCAGAGCCGACTGTGTAGGCGTCAGAGTTTGGGCGAGACGGAAGACGATGAAAGAAGAGGCGGTTGCAGCTGAAGATGGAGGCGTCGCTGGAGAGAGTTCTCTGGCAGCATTGGGGACGCCCCCACTGCTGTTTGAGTGCTGAGAACGTCCTCCAGTGCTGCGAGAGAACTCATTTGCATAGCAGTAAAAACCGGTATTTTTACCGAACGGCGCGTCAGAGGCGACTGATCAAGGTAGGAGACGAATAGCCTTTCTTAAGGCTATTCGACGTGGTAACTACAAAAAATCTTGTTCTAATGGTAGAATCCCTTTAACAAAGTGTGAGCAGTCCCCGATAAAGCTTTACAATAGACAGTTTGCCGATGTATTTCCTATATTTCTTATATTATGTAACCTCCGATATTAACCTGTGAGTGCCCAGCGTCTGCTCTGTCGTGATAGACAATGTACGGGGCGCCCTCGCGTCTTACACGTGGATTTCCTATGAATTTACTTTTTCCTTTTAGAAAAATATTTTGACATGAAGAAGAACCAGTGTAAGGACGGCCTGGACATCTACAAGAAGTTCCTCACTAGAATGACTCGCATCTCCGAGTTCTTGAAAGTAGCGGAGGTGAGGATATGTTTGGGTTTCAAAATTTTTTTTTCTTTTCCTTCTCATTTATTGTAGAATATGAACTATCTCCATTTTCCTGCTTTGTAATTTTTTTTCTTCTCTCCTTTTTGTAGCAAGTGGGGATTGACAGGGGCGATATACCCGATTTATCCCAGGTAAGGGACACGAGATCTCCTCCGCTATCATCCTGCCATTGTATAGATGAGTGTTTGGCCTGTGTAAGTCTGTGCGTGTTACATATGTGTTGGCTTTGTTCGGCTGCTGCTTATTTCTCTCGTATAAGCATGCATGTTCATATTTTTTTATTAATGGGTGGCCCAACATTAAAGGGATCGTCCAGGACTTGCATATCGATAGCCTATCCCTAGGATAGACCATCAACATGTCATGTGGCTGATCAGCTGATTGAAGAGGCCCCAAGGTCACTCTTCTCTGTGACTATGATGTCATGTTCGTCGATCACATGGTACAGCACCAGCTCTGCCCCATCCAAGTGAAGAGAGCTGAGCTGCAATACCAGGTACGGCCACTGTACGGTGGGCGGCAAAGTGCTTGGTATTTGAATGGTCCCAACAAACTGATCAGTCGGGGGTTCCAGATGTCGGACCCCAGATGTCGGACCCCCAGTGGTCACATATCGATGACTTATGGTAAATATATATATATATATTCCTTTAAAATTAAATTTTTTCTCTCTAACATGTAGGAATAGCCTTAAGAAAGCGTATTCTTCTCGTCCCTTTAGATGTCTTCTTTGCGCAGCCGTTTGGTAGACATCCCAGTTTTCGTCGGTATCCAAATGAGTTCTCTCGCAGCACTGGAGGCGGGCCCCAGCGCTCGGACAGCAATGGGGGCATCCCTAATGCTATGAGAGAAATCTCCAGCGCCACCTCCATTTTCTTCAGGAACGGCCTCTCTGCGTGTCTGCTTCTGGAGCTGGCTTCATACTTCTAGGCCTCAGGCAGAGCAGACTGCGCTTGCCCGCGGCCACAAGAAAAATGGCTGCTTTCACAGTAAGTAAGCAGCCATTTTCTTGTGACTTGTGGGCATGTGCAGTCGGCTCTGCCCGAGGACTAGAAGTTTGATTCCCAGCACCGGAAGAAGACGCGTGAAGAGGCCATTCCTGAAGAAGATGGAGGCGGTGCTGGAGATCTCTCTTACAGCATTGGAGACGCCCCCATTGCTGTCCGAGCGTTGGGGCCCACCCCCAGTGCTGCGAGAGAACTCATTTGCATACTGAAGAAAACCAGTATTTCTACGGAACGGCGGCGCGGAGAAGCCATCTAAAGGTAGGAGAAGAATAACCTTTCTTAAGACTATTCCTGCATGTGATCGCCAAAAAAATTTGATTTTAATTGTAGAATCCCTTTAAATTGTTGACCTATCCAAACCAGCCAATTTGGACAACTTTCCCTAATCTGTGTGGTCACCTTCTTAGGGGTGTTGCCAGAATCCTTTTATAATCGCCTATCCATAAGGTGTCACCTGGGGGTGCGCAGCCTGATAGGTGAAGATTTGGGGTTATAGGAACATCCCTTTAAAGGTTTTCTTGGTTTTGGATCTTGGGGTTCCAGGATGTTTGTGTGATCCGAGCCCCGAGGTTGCTCCTTTAAGAAATTTAAAAACCTTTTTTAACATGAAAGTGAATGGGAGCGAGCTGCAGTACCGTTTTTGGCCACTGCACTGGTTGCTCTTTGCTCCTCTCCTGTAGTAGATGGTTTACCTATGCTCTGGGGGAGGAAGGGCGAGGAGCGACCCGTGTACCGTGATGACGTGACGCCCGACATCAAGAAAACCTTTAAGGCTGAAGCTAGAATGGCTATTTGTCTTGTGTAGTTTTGTCGGTCCTTCCCCCCCCTCCATATGGTAATAAGTTATTGGTGGAGATAGTCTTGTCACGTGTATATCTATTTTGGTATCGCTGTAGTTTTTGTATTCTATAACCCTATTGAAGTGACCCCACCCCCGCCGCACCCCTGTTATCACATAGTACAGTCGTCCTTTATTTCCTTTGGGGATCTCCATGTCAGTCCCGCTGGGGTTTCCCTTCCACTCTCAGGTTTCTTTGTGGATTGTTAGGATGTCGGTGCGGAGTCACATTATTGGGAGATATCCTAGAGGCGCTCTGACTCACGACTGGCGTCGGCTCCATCCGGTTTCGGAGATTTTTTTTTTCTCTTGACGTTTCGGACACGTTCTTGCAGGAATTTCCCAACACCCCTCCATCCAGATGTCTGCTCTCCAGCTGTTCCTTTAGGGTGCAGAGATTTCCCCTGATATGCGGCCGCCGGATCTTACGTTGTAAATTTCCGGGCCGCAGCATGTGCTGAATAGAGATATCTGTGCATGATATGGGAAAATGAGGCTATCCCTAGGATTGGTGATGGTGCAATCCCGGCTACCTCCCCCCCCCCCCCATAGCACAGATTTAGTTCATTGTTTGCCCCCGCATAGCCACAGCCTAGTTTAACAGGACCAGCTGCAGTACCCTGCACAGCCAGTTGACTTAGGGGCGCCATTGAGCAGGTAAGGGGATGCAGAGCTCACAATTATATGTTCATACATTCAGGCTCTGTTCACCCTGATCTCAAATGACCTCTACAGCCTAGCGTTGGGCCGGTAACGTCATATTTGGGGATGTTGGGTATCGGACGTTCTCCAATCACATATGGATGACCCGATGCGGGAGATATCGGTGCTGGTACACGGCACTGATATCCCTCCACTGTCAGAAAGGCAGACCTTACAGCTTAGTGTCATGGTTAGGCTTGTTTTTTGTGTGGGTTGACATGTATTTTTCAATGGTGTGATATAATGCTCTATTCAATGTATTGTAAAGGGTACGTAGTGGGGGCAAAAACGGCGAAGAACGTTGTGCGATGCTTACGGTTTGATAAAAATCACACACTGTCTTTATTCCGCGGCTCACTACAATGACCTCCATGTTGGATTTATAAGGTTTTTATTACATTTTGCTGCTTTTAAGAAATTCAAAAAACCTCTTTTAACGTGAAAGTGAATGGGAGCGAGCTGCAGTACTGTCTTTGGCCACTGCACAGTGCTGTTTCTGTCACGGTCACGGGACTTTCGTTCAGCTGATCAGTCAGGGTGCTAAGGATTGGAAAAGTCCTGGGAAAACCCTTAAAGTTGAGACCTATTTTATTTAAAAAAATTTTTGAGAAATGTATATTTAATTGATAAAAACTACACCGAAATATAGAAAAAAAAAAAAACCCTACCTACCTATAACCCCCTCCCCCATTACAATAACATTTTTTTTGCACCCTCTGCTGACCACAATGACCACTGACTTCATTGTTCGCTGCCCAGCCGAGGTTTCGGCCCCTTTCTGGCTCCTTCGCTGCCGCCATCGCCCTTCATAGCCGCTCCATATTGGGTCATGCACTTGGCCTAGCCATGCCATCTGCCACCTTTGCATTTTTTTCCTGTGCCAGCCCCGGGATTGTCCTAACGGCGGACACATGGGCGCGTCTCGCTGCCGGCCGTCCTTCTGACTTGGATGTATTATCTTCACAGGCTCCAAGCAGTCTACTCGACGCCCTGGAACAACACTTAGCCTCTCTGGAAGGGAAGAAAATCAAAGACTCGACGGCAGCGAGCAGGTAGATTCAGACATGGCATTACCCGGGTGTAAAGGACACCAGTCAGGACGTAAAGGGTATACAGGGATAGGCCGAGCCAGGGAGGGAGCATAGACGTCTCCTGCACACATCACTACCATGGTGTAAAAAAGAGCTTCTTCAGCAGCTGCAGTCTATCATGTTCTGTATCCCAAGAGCTGCAGAACATTAAGGTACACACCTCAGCTGCTGCAGAACATCATAATACACATCTCAGCTGCTGCAGAACCTCATAATACACACCTCAGCTGCTGCAGAACATCATAATACATGCCTCAGCTGCTGCAGAACATCATAATACATGTCTCAGCTGCTGCAGAACATCATAATACACACCTCAGCTGCTTCAGAACATCATAGTACACGCCTCAGCTGCTGCAGAACATCATAATACACGCCTCAGCTGCTGCAGAACATCATAATACACACCTCAGCTGCTGCAGAACATCATAATACACACCTCAGCTGCTGCAGAACATCATAATACATATCTCAGCTGCTGCAGAACCTCATAATACACACCTCAGCTGCTGCAGAACATCATAATACACACCTCAGCTGCTGCAGAACCTCAGTACACACCTTAGCTGCTGCAGAACCTCATAATACACACCTCAGCTGCTGCAGAACCTCATAATACACACCTCAGCTGCTGCAGAACCTCATAATACACACCTCAGCTGCTGCAGAACATCATAATACATATCTCAGCTGCTGCAGAACATCATAATACACACCTCAGCTGCTGCAGAACCTCATAATACACACCTCAGCTGCTGCAGAACCTCATAATACACACCTCAGCTGTTGCAGAACATCATAATACACACCTCAGCTGCTGCAGAACCTCAGTACACACCTTAGCTGCTGCAGAACCTCATAATACACACCTCAGCTGCTGCAGAACCTCATAATACACACCTCAGCTGCTGCAGAACCCCATAATACACACCTCAGCTGCTGCAGAACATCATAATACACACCTCAGCTGCTGCAGAACCTCATAATACACACCTCAGCTGCTGCAGAACCTCATAATACACACCTCAGCTGCTGCAGAACCTCATAATACACACCTCAGCTGCTGCAGAACATCATAATATACACCTCAGCTGCTGCAGAACATCATAATACATGCCTCAGCTGCTGCAGAACATCATAATACACACCTCAGCTGCTGCAGAACATCAAAGTACACACCTCAGCTGCTGCAGAACCTCATAATACACACCTCAGCTGCTGCAGAACCTCATAATACACACCTCAGCTGCTGCAGAACCTCATAATACACCTCAGCTGCTGCAGAACCTCATAATACACACCTCAGCTGCTGCAGAACCTCATAATACACACCTCAGCTGCTGCAGAACCTCATAATACACCTCAGCTGCTGCAGAACCTCATAATACACACCTCAGCTGCTGCAGAACCTCATAATACACACCTCAGCTGTTGCAGAACATCATAATACACACCTCAGCTGCTGCAGAACCTCAGTACACACCTTAGCTGCTGCAGAACCTCATAATACACACCTCAGCTGCTGCAGAACCTCATAATACACACCTCAGCTGCTGCAGAACCCCATAATACACACCTCAGCTGCTGCAGAACATCATAATACACACCTCAGCTGCTGCAGAACCTCATAATACACACCTCAGCTGCTGCAGAACCTCATAATACACACCTCAGCTGCTGCAGAACCTCATAATACACACCTCAGCTGCTGCAGAACATCATAATATACACCTCAGCTGCTGCAGAACATCATAATACATGCCTCAGCTGCTGCAGAACATCATAATACACACCTCAGCTGCTGCAGAACATCAAAGTACACACCTCAGCTGCTGCAGAACCTCATAATACACACCTCAGCTGCTGCAGAACCTCATAATACACACCTCAGCTGCTGCAGAACCTCATAATACACCTCAGCTGCTGCAGAACCTCATAATACACACCTCAGCTGCTGCAGAACCTCATAATACACACCTCAGCTGCTGCAGAACCTCATAATACACCTCAGCTGCTGCAGAACCTCATAATACACACCTCAGCTGCTGCAGAACCTCATAATACACACCTCAGCTGCTGCAGAACCTCATAATACACACCTCAGCTGCTGCAGAACCTCATAATACACACCTCAGCTGCTGCAGAACCTCATAATACACACCTCAGCTGCTGCAGAACACCAAAGTACACACCTCAGCTGCTGCAGAACCTCATAATACACACCTTAGCTGCTGCAGAACCTCATAATACACCTCAGCTGCTGCAGAACATCATAATACACACCTCAGCTGCTGCAGAACCTCATAATACACCTCAGCTGCTGCAGAACATCATAATACACACCTCAGCTGCTGCAGAACCTCATAATACACCTCAGCTGCTGCAGAACATCATAATACACACCTCAGCTGCTGCAGAACCTCATAATACACACCTCAGCTGCTGCAGAACCTCATATTACACAACTCAGCTGCTGCAGAACCTCATAATACACACCTCAGCTGCTGCAGAACCTCATAATACACACCTCAGCTGCTGCAGAACCTTATAATACACACCTCAGCTGCTGCAGAACCTCATATTACACAACTCAGCTGCTGCAGAACCTCATAATACACACCTCAGCTGCTGCAGAACCTCATAATACACACCTCAGCTGCTGCAGAACATCATAATATACACCTCAGCCGCTGCAGATCATCATAATATACACCTCAGCTGCTGCAGAACCTCATAATACATACCTCAGCTGCTGCAGAACCTCATAACACACACCTCAGCTGCTGCAGAACATCATAATACACACCACAGCTGCTGCAGAACCTCATAATACACAGCTCAGCTGCTGCAGAACATCATAATACACACCTAAGCTGCTGCAGAACCTCATAATACACACCTCAGCTGCTGCAGAACATTATAATACACCTCAGCTGCTGCAGAACATCATAATACACACCTCAGCTGCTGCGGAACCTCATAATACACACCTCAGCTGCTGCAGAACATTATAATACACCTCAGCTGCTGCAGAACATCATAGTCCACTGTGTAGACCTTATAGAACTTAATAATACATCTATCACCTGCTGAAGAACATACCACTAGAGATGAGCGAGTACTGTTCGGATCAGCTCATCTCTACATACCACGTGTCAGATGCTGCAGAGCTTCCTACAGACCTCAGCTGCTGCAGAACATCATGATCCGCACCTCAGCTGGCACAGAAAGTTGTGGGGTTCTGAGGTGGGATTAATAAGACTATTGGCCTTCGGTCTAGGTTTTGTTAGTCCCCCCCCCCCCCCCCCCCCCCCAAGTAATGGTTCAGCCTCGCTGTTGGCTATACTTGGCCTCTCAGACGTTGGCTCGCTGTGTGTATAACGCTTGTGTCATGGCCGCCCTCCAGCATCGGCTTCATTGTGCCCACGAGACTATTAGCGCTGGATGGATTTGTGTTCTCTCTGTGAATGGCTGGTTATATCTGTAAGCCATAAATGTATTATCCTCCGCCTATCGGACGTCTCCCCAGCCATTTGTTTTCATCTAGTGGGTTAGACGGGGCTGGAATTGATTCTCCGGACTTAACCGTTTAAGGCTCTGTCTCCGTCCAGTCTTTGAGGACTACAGGGGGCGCCCTGCTCTGTAACACACTCATGTCCGTACAATTCTATGTCACACAACCAGACATCCGAGAAGTGCCTCCAGTTTATGTTCCTCACCTAGGGCAGCTGTGGAGGACCCGGCCTGTGTCATATCAAAGTCTCCTGGGGGGGCGCTGCAGAAAAACGAAACAGAATAGTGAACATGCCTGAAGGGGTTAAAGTGGACGCCATCGGGCAGCCGGGCCTAATGATCCTTTCCTCTTCTCACAGGGCGACAACGCTTTCCAACGCGGTTTCATCACTCGCTAGCACAGGTCTGTCTCTCACCAGAGTAGATGAAAGGGAAAAGCAAGCGGCGCTGGAGGAGGAGCAGGCCCGATTAAAGGCATTAAAGGTAATGTCATATTCACGCCGCAGGGCTTGTATATACATAGTGTTAGTTTTAAAGGGGTTTCCCACCAAAGAAAGTGATCACCTTTCCATAGGATTGGGGTGACCGCTCAGACCCCCACTGATCAGGAGATGGGGGGCAGTGGTCGGGCAGAGCGCACACCGCTCCATTCATCTCAGTGGGAAAACCCCTTTAAGTCATTTAATGTCTGTTTTTCATATTATCATTTCTATAACAACTTTGCATTTTTTCTTATTTTCTGCTTCCTTAAGGAGCAGCGTCTTAAGGAGCTCTCCAAAAAACCTCACAATGCTTCCACTACAGCCTCCTCCCCCGTGTCGTCCTCGGCGGGCAGTATAAACACGACGGCCGCCATCGACCTGTTTTCAACCCCGACTTCATTAAACAGGTAGGTCTCTGTAGCCTGTCCTCTGCTCGGTCATGGGACTCTCTTCTGTATAGATTACAGTGGCTGAGCTCGGCATCGTGGCTGAGCTCGGCATCGTGGCTCTGCCCCATCCCGGCATCGTGGCTCTGCCCCATCCCGGCATCGTGGCTCTGCCCCATCCCGGCATCGTGGCTCTGCCCCATCCCGGCATCGTGGCTCTGCCCCATCCCGGCATCGTGGCTCTGCCCCATCCCGGCATCGTGGCTCTGCCCCATCCCGGCATCGTGGCTCTGCCCCATCCCGGCATCGTGGCTCTGCCCCATCCCGGCATCGTGGCTCTGCCCCATCCCGGCATTGTGGCTCTGCCCCATCCCGGCATCGTGGCTCTGCCCCATCCCGGCATTGTGGCTCACTTGAAAGGGAATGAGCTGTGAACGTGACGCCTTGTCAATCTGCTCTGTCTGGTTTGTGTGAAAAGGCTGCAGTTCTCTTCCGATCATAGAGCGGATTTTAACACCCCCCTCCATTTATATTTGATAGGTTATTGATTTATAAGTCTGCTAAGCCTCTTTAAGGCCAAAACTGGTTTCCTCCGTAATAATCCAGCACATGTATAAAGTAGACAAAAACTGAAAATACAGCTATAACCAGGGGCCGGGTTCAGCCCTGCTCACGGGGAGGTCCATGGGTGTCCTTAGTCAGGGCCTTCGCTAGTGGACAGTGGTTGTCGGTACATGTCTAGGAACCTGCATGGCTCAATGTGACATCGGAGTTACTTCCTATGCAGATTCCAGGGTGGGTGATGACCACCACTGCTGGAGAATTAAGTGGGATCGGTGAAAGGGGTCATAGGTCACATCGTCCCGTCCCGATCTAGTCTGTTTTATTATCCCTCTCCCTATCAGCCGCTTATCACTTATTTGCCTTGTGTTTTCCTGTTCTTGATGTGACTAAAGGCCTGACTACGGCCATATACTCCTATAGGGTATGTAGGGGCCTATATGTTATTAGATAGGTTAACACTACAGGGTCATGGGAGGAGGGGACGTGGCGGACTCCTGTGATCCCCACCGATTACTTATTTGCAGAAGCCTCTTCTCTGTGCCGATGGCGGTCACATGGTACAGCGGCAGCTCAGTCCCATTCTAATACAGCCATTGGACATGGTCTATTTACCAGGCTGCCATGTTGTTGTGATCCCCATGATCCCAGAGATGTCAGATAGCTGTCGGGGTGGTGTCTGAGCTGGAGCGGCCGCCGCAGATATTTGTGTGGGCTGAATGTGACTGCACAGACATAACAGAGCTTGTACTTTCTCTTCTCAGCAGTTCCAAGCTGCCAAATGACTTGCTTGACATGCAGCCAAGTTTCCAGCCAGCTGTTCATCCGCTGAGCGCCGCGCCACCAGTAGG